>NC_031770.1:7952699-7973078 GCF_001522545.3 Parus major | reverse complement strand
CCCCCCTTTTCTCTTCTCTCTTCGATGCTCCTTTGCTGCCACCACGTGGCAAAGATACAGGGCAGCAAAAATGTGCCCAAAGCTCCTGGAGCTGACACCAAAGGCCTGTTCTCAGTCTGCTTTCCCACCTTCCCGAGCCATCCCCTCCTCCCCCGGCGTCACCTGCAGGGATGGGGAGGTGACACTGTCACCCCCAGGGTCACCCCCAGCAATGCCGCCCCTCCACAGCACTCCACTCATAGGAGAAACTGGGAAAATGTGAGAAGAGACTGTCCAAATAATAAATACACAATGTCATTCATAGGAGAAACTGGGAAAACGTGAGAAGAGACTGTCCAGATAATAAATACACAATGTCATTCATAGGAGAAACTGGGAAAACGTGAGAAGAGACTGTCCAGATAATAAATACACAATGCCCCTGGGCAGCACATCTGACAGACACCGTATGGAAGGGGCTCCTCAGGCATTAAATGCATTTTCTCAGTAACACATCCCCGCTTTGCTGCCCTGCCAAGCTGCTGCTCCTCCACTGAGGGACACAGGTGTGCTTAATACAGATAGAAACACAAGGAAAAGTCCATTTTTTCCTTTACTTTTCCTTGTAGAGCAAGTGAAGTACAGCTGGGAAGCAAACACAGCATGTGACAGGCCTGCTCAGCGAGGGGAGGTGCCCCTAAGGCAGCACCACTAATTTTGTTGATGAGATTTATGAAATGGTGAAAGGAAAAAACTCCCATTGCGTTGTGAGCAGGTGATTTTGGGGCAGGAATGCTGCCCATACTGGAGGGCACTGAGTGCTGAGGGAGACACTCGGGTGAAGATGCTCCCAAGGAGCCCAACAGTTCATATTGGTTTTCAGGGTTGTTTATACTGTTCACTTTTGCTTTTAATTTAAACCATTTTAACGTACTGTAAGATATTCTCCCCATTTTAATTCATCGTTTTTGTAGCAATTATTGTCTTTTAGGCACTATCACACACATGTGCTCAAAGAGCACAGAGTTGTGAGGAGCCCTGAAGAATTTCTGGCAGTATTTCTTTCATTCAATCTAATTTCAGAGGCAGAAGCAGAGCCACACAGCTGAATTACGTTGAAGGTGAACATAGGAAAGGCAGCTGAAAGACTGAAAAGGAGATTAAATGGCCTTCAAACACTAATATAATTAAACATGAGAATTTACCCACTTTCTGCGTTGTGCTGTGTAATCAAACTGAAAAAAAAAACCAAACCCAAAACTTAATACTTACACAAGTAAGCTAAACAGTTAAAATAAAGAAATACAAGAAACACTAAATAGAGAAGAATTACAAACTTCTAAGCTCATGGTTGACTGGTTCATTTTCCAGGTGCTTTTCAAAACCCAAGCAAAGAAAAATTCAGGTATTTTAGCAACATGGGGGTCCCAAATGTGCTAACACACACACACACACACTGCCAGCACAGTCACTGCAGGTAATGCCACCTGAAAATCAGCTTTCAGATTTTTTTCAGGTGGTTTTTTTTCCCCTGTTGTTGGTGGGATGCTTGAGTAGAGTAAATCATTATTAATTTTGCCAGCTGAGGTACTGACTACTGAGGCCAGCCAGCTACCCAGTGTAGGCTTTGTCTTAAATGACTTAGAACCTCAAATTCCCTTTGGACAAGATGAACTTACCATTATGCATTAACTGAAGGCCTGGCTCAATTACATCTTGCCTTTTTGCCGTGGGAATCACGGCTTCAGATAATTCTACAAGTCAGAAATCCCTGTAGCCAATACCAGAATCTGGCCTCTTGCATTCTGAAAACTTGTGCAAGAAAATCCATGGGCAAAATCTGACCCTTCATTTTTTCTGATAGTACAACCTCACCCAGGTGGCAAAAAACAAACCAAACAAGAAGTTTTTTTGAAGCTTATTTTTTTCCTGTTAAATGGTGTAAGTAGGTATAAAGTGTACAAGGTACATAAGTCTCAGTCTAGGCAGTTTGCCCTGGTTTGAAGAAAAAGCACAGGTACATCTAGAAATACTAACCTATGCCCAGAAATTACCCATTTACCCACCAAAAGTCTTCTGTGTAATTTTATATATAAGGGATGAGGTCGAATTCTTAGTCTTTAATGATCTATCTTCCAAAAAAACAGGATACTTCATTTGACACACCACAAGAACAGCTATTAAAAAGAATATGTGAAATGGACCAGACTTCATTTTACCACCTCAAGCAAGGAGCAGCCCCCACAGCTTAAAAAAATAAATGCACCTCCTTTTACAAAAAAAACAAACTCAGTAGGACAACTGTAACCCTTCTTTATGCTTTGAGGTGAGACAAAATCAAAGTTTCAGATTTTGAATACATCCAACATACTTAAACAGTGAAAAGAGGCACCCTTACACTGGAGTTACCACTTAGGGAGATGTCACATGTGAGTTCATTCCATTTTTGTTTAACTGGTACAAAACTAAATCCCAGTGTGATCATAATGTAAATGAATCAGATACATATAAGAGCATCTGTGGTCTACATTAAGTATTTAAAAATCTGAAATTAATAAAAAGCTACATTAAAACAACACTGTTAAAAATGGAAAATCTGTACTAGATCTGAAATTCTTCAAATATAGTATGTTAAAGAGCCCTGTCATCACCTGAGACAAACTGAACTTTAATTTGCAAGCCCATATTCCTCCCTAACCAATTTGTGTCTTCAGAACTGTGCTGGGAGCTTCCCATGCATGGCAAAACCAGAACACGAGCAGAGTAAGGGCCACTACCTACCAAGCACTTTGTGAGGTACCTGGATAAATTTTCACTGAGATGATTTTTCTTTTTAATCTCCTAACAATGTGTTTCAAATTTTTACCTCAGTGAAGGAGAGTTACAACCTTCAGAAAACCATAGTTGGAAATTTTAAGCTGGCATTCCAATGTGGCCTATACCTCACACACCATGTTCTTCAACCACTCTAAGAACTACTCAACTTTTCTGGGTTTTGGGGAATTCACTCATGGAAGAGACCAAACATGAAAAAGTTCAATACAAGTAGCTAAAAGCTGGCAAAATTACAAACATCTGGGACCATGTTACCATAAGAAGTTGAGGCACTGTATGGAAGTATGAATAGTAAGCCCTGTATGTAATAAAAAGTAAACAAAGCTTAACAAATACTCTCAAAGCAGGGAGGAAGTAGACTTTAACAGACTAATAAATTTCACTGGAAGTAAGTATTTCAGTGCTGGTTTTGTTACATAGAGACATTCATACCTACATAAAGCCAAATTCTCAGTTCTTTTGTACTGGATTTTTGCCACTGTGACCTCAATGAAATCAAGAGTTAAACTGACTTAAAGCAAAGAGAATTAAGCTTCTGATGTTATAGAGAGTCTCCAACAATAGCATTTCAGTAATATGCACTTTGTATTCTGTTAAACACCGAACTTCCTGACAGCCAGGAGATCTGTAACACACAGGTGGATGTGTAATGTGTACATCCACAGACAGCACCCCTTGTGATTAACTGCCTTAAGGAATCACCCTCTCCATGGAAACTTCACAGGAGAAAACGTGTTCTGTCTTGTGTGTGAGGTGAGGAGTAGGTCTGTCAGCCCAGGGCAACAAATGAAAAAGACTGTTTATGCTCTCCAACTTGTGTTTGTTACTAGGCATTTCTTCTTCTCACCTTTCCATAATGGGCACAGGAACTTTGTTACTTTAAACAATGAAATCGTTCCTATGGGGGCAAAAACCACTCAGGTGGCAATGAAAAAGAAGGAATCTAGAAAAAAAAAAATGCTACACCATATTCATGGAAATATCTATATCATATGAGAGAATATCACAGACCACTTTTTCACTTGCAGAACTCATTTACCTTAACAGACTCTGCAGGCAAACAGTAATTAAGGATTTACCCCTAGAATTAGTACTTTATTAAAGTCCATTTGCAACCACATTTGAGTTTTATTTCTTTTCTGTCTGTTCTGGAACATTGTTATCCAAGATGTATCACCAGAAATTGGAGGTGATCCTTCTCTTGAAAATTAGTTTGTGGTTCATGTACTCTTTGGATATGCTCTCTAGGTACCTTTGATACCAAGACTGTCTCGATGTAAAGTTGGAACAGTACAGAGCTGGGTTAAATCCATTTTCTATCACTTAGGCTTTAAATTTGTCCGTGGAACATGTCCACACTAGACTCAGAAGAAGCCTCTTGGCAATACTGAATTATCATACTGAATTGCTTCCATCAATTTGCAGGGGCTGCCAAATTGTAATGATGCATGTCAAGGCAACCCAACACTGAAAAGTAAAAGATAGCCTCTTAAATGTTCCATTTATAAAGCTTTTTATTCACAGTCAAATTTAGTATCCCCTCTGAAATATATCACTTTACAAATTGATACCTTGCCATTACAAGATTTCCATGCCATATTCACTCAGCTTAGTAGTAAAAACAAGCTTTTGCTCTTTCCCCTTTGGTACAGCTGATGAAAACAATGCAGTTCAAGATCTGCTTCTTAGATCACCAACACTAAATATTCCATAGATCTGTAATCTTCTGCTACAGGGAAGGTTAAAAGTCAGCAAAAAGATAAACTGTTGGTTTTATCAATAAAATGTCACTAGTGTATCCCCACTGCAAAGGAGAAGTTGAAGGGGAAAAAAACCAAACTACCATTAATGCTAAGATGTTAAGAGTGCTCTGCAAAACAAAAGCATTCATGCAGACTTTCTGAAACTTTGTGTAAGAAGCACTACTCAAAGCAGGATAGGAAAAAGAAAATTATACTGTTCCACTGCAGAACTTAAGTGCATTTTTTAACAAATATGTATCATGTAAAATTCTAAAATGACAAACTGTATTTATTTTCTATAATGGGTGTAGCTTAAAACCCTTTTTTAATCACTGGCAAGTGAATGTCTAAGAAACATAAATAATAATATAAACTAATAATGCTGTTTTGACATCTTTACATCTCAATTTACAAGAAACTCATAGCCTTTGGTACACATTTGGGAAGCAACCACTTTCAATTATTTTGGGACTTCTAAGTTGGAAACCCTGTGCCACAGCTGCCACTTCCACCAATGTAACTCCACAAATCTGGAGTTTGCTGCTTGTGGCTCCCAAAAGCTTCCTGGGGCTGAGCTGGTACAAATCTTGATCAAGGTAACCAAGGTCTCTCCTTCTAGAGCTGCAGACACAGGTCACCATCACTTCCTGGGTAATGTGTGGCATTTACTATGAAAACCAGGATTTCCCTTGACATCTGTAATGGTCCCAGCCCTGCAGTTAAAAACTGAGGATCAGTCTCACTTTCTTAAACCCGAGAAAATTCTTAATCCTGAGAGAATTTTGTTTGCTTAGCTTTTACTATTCCAGATAAGTATGTTTGAGGAGATTTTCAGTGTAACTGCAACACTGACAGTTTTTGACAAAGCTCTATGCTAGCACTGATTTTCAAGGCCAGGGAAAATAAGATGACTTAATAAAAAACAAACTCTTAGGAATGCAGTTCTCCAGTAATAAAAATACTGAAGGAGTAGAAATGAGCCTCACTGATATGTTGACTTCCCAAGTCATATGGGTAGCATTTTTAAGGCTGGAAATTTAAGCCCTAGGAAAACTCCCTCTTTGTTTACAGCCACAGTAAACTCTCTGTCAGAGAAATGTTTTCTAGGAATAGATCTATGGAAACTTCACACAGCTCAGAGAATACCTAGTTTCTCATGTCAGATAATCATGGTGTTACAGTAAAAATCTCCTTATATGGCTAGGACAGTTAATGCCAAATTGCTATTTTTATGTAGTTATTTGCCACTAACACGAATGGGATTTAACATCCTGAGCTGCAGTTTAATTTCTCTTATGAAATATATTTTTGTGAACTTGGAAAATTCACCATGCAACCTCATACCAAATTCTAGTCCCAGCTGCCAACTTCACGTGCTCTCACCAACCTCACCACTTCCTTGGTGCAAAGAGTGGAAAGCAAGGAAAGTTACAACTCACTAAATGTCTGAATCAAAACAAAATTTTTAACAAAAATCACTTCAATGATGCAAAAAACATTCATAATCATGATTTCAATCTTCTTTCTAATAGGGCTGTTAGTGCATTTTAAGCACAGGGTGAGGTTGTGGTGTATTTGTCTGGGTTGTGTTGTGTCAGAAAACCAAAGCCACAATCCACACTACTGACAGCCATACTGAATGATGCAAGCCTTAAAAAAAAAAAAAATCACAAAATTGCATATGCTATATCTATTTAAACTGCCCTATTAAAAATGTCAACTACCTGCATATAATTAATTATGCCAGATGGACTTCTATCTCAGTGATTCTTAGCTAATAGCCTTGCATTACTCTTGTTTAAATATTTACCAATGAAACCTGTGTATTTTACTGGACAATGAATTATGATCCTTTTCAGAAATTATCCTTTTAAAACAAAACCTGTAATTGAAGCTTAGGAGGAAAATCATGTAATGGAAATGTCCTCCAATCCCCTTTTAATTAACAGCACTGTGCATAAGTACAAGCTGAGCTAGTAATTTCCTCAAGACAATGCCTCTCAAAGCAGAAGATGTTACCTCCCAGAAAATTTCTATATTAATGTGCTCTGGTTTGTGCTACTTCAGACCTCTTCTATCCAACCATCTTCCCCACTAGTGAAAGAACACCTGACCTATTTCCTTTTTTTTCCACACCTGTGAGTTTAATATTTTGAATCTTGTGCTTTGTACATGCAGACCTCAGCATTCACACCTAGTCCAGAAGTCTATTTATAACAGTCTAACACTGCCATCTGCAGTATCAGGTTGAAAGGGATACGAGACAAGGCACACAGACTTCCAAACAAACATCATCCAAACCTATTTAGAAGAACTGCTTTACACAAATGTGCTACTTTTGGTCAAGAACACACTTTGGGTCTTTGATTTTTTTTTAATTAATTAAACAAAATTAAACAAAAATAAAAAAACCTCCCAAGTGCAACAGCTCCTTCATTTGACACAATGGTGACATTAACCTGAAGAAATAAAGCATTGTAATTTTAGCTTTTTATGGGCCTTTGACATGTATACTCACATAAGCAGTCCTGTGGATATGAGGCAGCAAAACAGTTCTCTCGTTAGATGGATTGAAGGCATTGCTGTTTATCTGAAGAGTTTATTGCAAACAAAAATATGTAAATTCATACCACTAAAAAAGCTTCTGGACATGTAATGAGTTTAATAAACTTGTCAATGCATTGAATTTTTACTTCCAAGTATGTATTTTTAGATAATAAACACCTTAATTTTAATACCTAACTCAATTTAGCTCACAGTCTGCATTTCCTGCTGCAGTACATTGCCAAGGACAGTAACCATCCACTGAACATCATTCAGCTTGCAGTACTAGAGCTGTACTGCATCCCTCTGTTCTTATCATTTAGTCTTTCACACTAACATTTCCCCAACACTTATACGGACTGCTACTCAAACTGCATTTTTGTGAGTTAAATCATCTATTTTCCTTCGTAATTGTTAATTCCTTGCTAATTTTTAAATAGTTTTGGGGCAGATAATTGAGCTTTGCATTGTAGCATATTGAAAACTGCACCCACCTAACACCCCCTCCTTTCCTAAATAACTATTTCCTCACATTTTGAGGAAAAAGAGAGTACTTGCAAGATGGAGCAGTAGTTTTCATTGTACCAGAGGATGCTTTCCCTAATGAAGATTTGAGAAACACCAACAGACAGCCACGTTCCTACCACCCCAGAGCACACTTCCCCGAGCATCAGCACTAAGGGATGAGCACTGCAGCCAAAATTCCATCAAGTTCCTCCATGTGCTGTTTCCTAATAGCCATCCCCAGCCTGCTCCTTTTTTTGGACCCTACAAACTGCCCTGAGGGGATATCTAACTTTTCTACTGACTGGACACAGGGGCTTAGAGTGCAATCCAGGATGTGTGATTGTGGCTCTTGAAGCCCTGCTTTCTCAGAGGCAACAGAAGTAAGGGAGTATGGCACACATTCAAGTTGAAAGGCTAAAAATAATTTAACACAGTGAATAAACCTTACAAAACTCCACAAATTTCACTCAATGCTCTTTCATGAACACCACAGCCTGGACAGCAGTGTTTGAAACTTTTTAATATTGAGGAGATGGAGGACATATCAAAAAGTGTCAAAAAATCATTAAAAAAAATTGAATTAATAGGCATTATAAACAAAACACCACTAGTATTTATTACCACCAAGTATATGACAAGTCATAATCATCTGAGCAATGAAATGTCAAATGTGCACCAAATGGCACTTATATACACTTTAAATGTGATCACCTCAGTGACAAGTGTTCTGGACAAAATACAATCCTGTAAAGTTTGTAAGTATAATTTAATCTGTTATACAGCACTTCTGTGAGACACATTCAGTATGAAAAAACATTTCCAAGTTAAGTTCTAGGTGTCTGCTACTGATATGAGGGGGAAAAAAAGATTTAGTCCCTCTGTCGCTTTTTTCCTTTAGTAGGAGTTTTGGAAGTATGTTCATTTTCTGCATTTGGTTCCCAGAGTGCATTTTTTACAAATCTAGAAGCAGCTCCTTTATCCAGTTTTGATGCCTTTTTCTTGTCTGTTATTTCTTTGACCTTGTTCATGTATGTCCTTATTCTCTCCTAGGGAGAAAAAAAAAGGAAAAGTATTTCAAACCATTCTCCCAAGATCACAGCTAAAATGAATCAATGAGTAGAAGTTCTCCACTCTGCACACTTCTAGAACTACAATACCTAAAAGAATAGTATTATTTAAATAAATATACCAGGCCCTTTGCAAACTTGAGGCTTCCCTTTAGCATATTTTCCATCACAGGTACCTACCATACCATCTGCACAACACCCACTATAACAGGAACACAAAGTCCTACAGAGATGCAGACTCTGCATCTCATTTGCAGAGATATGGGAACTGCTCTTGCAAGCAAAGTTAGAAAATACTGAACTCAGTTTGATGTTTGACCTACATAACAATGCCAAAATAATGTTTAGGTATTTGACACATTTATGGATGAATTATACTGCTTGACTAATGTAAAAAAAAAAAAAAAAATTAAAAAATACAAATCATCAAGTCCAAGCAAAGCTTAAAAAGCATCTTACACTAAACCAAAGATGGTACAAGCATTACACATGCAACTACTCACAAGTCTAGAGGTTAAGTTCCTGAAATGGTCAAGGGGGATTATCGAGGAACTTATTTAGGGCAGCCTGATAAATTTCCAGCTATATCAGAAGTTCGTTTTATGGCCATAAATAACAATACAAGCCTGTTTCCAGGGAAAAGGGTATGCTTTCTTGATGTATCCTAGCCTAACAAAGTTATTTGGTGTTTATGGGCACTTTTTTTGACCAAACCACGACTTGGACTCAGCCCCACAGAAGTATACCCTCCCAGTTTAACAATCTCATTTATGTGCCTATTCACCCTCATCTGCTCCTGGAACAAATAAATAAAATTACTTTGAGGGGGTACTAAGCAGTGTTAAAGATGGGAATTCCCCTCTGATGTGTCTGCTTCTCTCTTCACTGACTATGGAGTATATTGACAGCAACTCTGCAAAACATTTAACAATTTAGTTTACAGATTTCAGGTCTATATATTTAGCCTAATATGGCCTTTAACTGTAGGGCCTTTGGGTCATACCAACAACAGTAACACACACACACAGACATATATATACACATATATATATATGTAGTGCTCTACCTGATACCTGAATTATAAATGTGGATTAACAGAACACGTGTGGATACTGCTAAAATAAATTTTGATATGTAACCCACACTTTTCTCACACAGTCATTGCCACCTCTTTGAATCTGTAACAAAAGTTACAAGACTTACACTACAGAACCGATTTTCAACTCTTCAGTGATCACTATAAGCAGCTGTCAAAAACTTGGCCACTTTTTCTGTATTAAAAACAACAGCTTTAACAAGGAGAGCTTTACAGGGTCTGAAACCATGATCGGCTGTAATATTTCTTTGGTGACTGAGATGGCTAATGAGAACAGATGGCAAACCTACATGGCGAATTAACATGGGAAAAAAGAGCTGGAAAATGTCAACTTGACAAAAGAAATGAATTCTGATAGCTGGAGTGTAAGTTTTATTAATACAGTTTGAATACCTGTATGTACACATGGAGAGCAATTCTAAAAACAAAATAATCGTGACAGAACAGTCTTTTATAATTCCCTTTCCACATGAATAAGAACATCACAATGCCTTTGGAAGGAAGAAATGTGCATTCATTCAACCTTGATACTTGCAAAAGGAAAAGAGATCTGAGTAACAATCTAGGCTATGAAAATATTCACTCCTCCTTCAGAGTTAAAACGACAGTTGTGAAGTAAAATATGAACATAAAATATCCACAACAGAAGAGATAAAAGCTTTTAGTATCACTAAATTAACACAATATTCAGACACTATATAATACAGGAGGAACAAAAAACTGACAGAAAGCTCATGAAATATTAACTGATGCATTTTTTAATATGATATAGTCTAGACTACTGAAAAGCTCACAAAATTAAAAATAGAAGTATTCTTGTTATTCAGGCTAGCTTTCCACATTTTTTAGTCCTCTCTTCCATACCACTGGTTATGTAAGGACTACATTTAAGCTAACTATTTTATATCTGCTGAGATTTAATATTTTCATTTATTCAGGAATTAAAATGAGTAGTGAGAAGTTTTGATTTCTGTTTTTGTTTCAGGCTAAATGATTTGGTTTTTTAAGTCAGCAGAATTTTCAAGATAGCTGGCCTTCCATACTGTAGCCATGCATCTAAATGGAATATAAAGACAAAACTAAAGATTTATTATCGGTCGTAAATATGTCACTAATGCAGAATTACTGGACAATACACATACAACTGGTGCCAAAAAAGCTTTTAGCTTTGTTGCTGAACTGGATTCTTTACTGCTGAGAAAATGAATTAATGGAGGGCTTGGAAGGGGGAGGGGGGCACGTTCCCGTCTTTGCTAGTAAATCAACCACACTGTACTTTTAGAGTCACACAAAAGTAAGAAAAGGCAGCCTCAGAGATTAACATGATTCCAAGTATTTATAAGAAAAAGAAATGCCATACTGGAAGTTGTAAATCATTATCAGGCATGTAACATTTTTCCATCTAACAGATACAAGTGAAAAGCTGCTCTGTACAGAATCCAATTCTCAACCAAAGGTGGAAAAAAGGAAAAGATAAGATGATATCATTCATCATCCTTTTCTTATTTCAGCAGACTCTCCAACTTTACTTTAAACAGTACTATTTAAAAGTAAAAAAAAAAAATACTTTCTTAATTTAGAGAGCCCAGCAGGGCACATAAATAGTTATATAACACCATGTAGCATATGCATACTATTATGGCAATGTATATTTTTAAATGTAGCTATAAACATTTTTTAACTTCTATTTGGGCTAACCATCCTGCTCAAGTAGGATGCATGCAGTGCAAGCAACTCACCAGTTCTTGTTTCACTGGATGTTCCTTTGCATTGATTCCCTGGGTAGCCAAGTATACTTGGAAAACACAAAGAAAAAAACAAGATTTTTTTGAAACTGAAGGCTGTCTGTGACTGAGGACCCTATCAAGCAGTCACACAGGAAGACCAAAGCTTCCACACAAAATCATTAAGAAGAATTATTAACTGTGTCATTCAGTATCTGACAAACTATTATGATCAAATATTGCAGCTAAAATACCCCCAAACAACTAAAATGGTTAAGCCTTTGGTCCCTTAAAGGACAGAAATGGTTGCCACAAAGAAACCAGAAACATACCCATGCATGTACAAAATTAGCTTTTCTAAATATAGATTTTTGATTCAGTTTCAACATCACTTACCCTATGGATGGTAATAATGTGGCTCCCCAGGGTAATTACGAGTTTATCATTATTTGGCTATGAAATATGATTATTAGTGTTTGTGGCTGTCTAGGTGTTCAAATGGTAATCATAAATACTGTTTTCCTTTTACCACATACTTACTCCAGAACATAGAATTTAATGTGTACACCGAAACCAAATCCAGCTTTGCTTGCTCAAGAGGATCTAACTAGAATGAAAAAAAAAAAAAAATATTCAAAGATTTTTTAAGCAAGATATGCACAGATTATAGTAATGTGAACATTTTATAATTGAAAATGTATTAATAAAAGAATACACACTGAAGGAGCACAATTTTGCATCATAACTTCACTGAGACTATGTTTATGCCTATTTCCATGCCATCACAGGACCATTCATTCTCTCCTCTCCAAGTATTCACGTAATTCTCCCAGTCTGAAGTTAAATGCTACAGTCACCACAAAAACAAAAGCATAATCCCTTAGCATGTAGCTCTTAGACTACTGCTCCCACAGTCAGAAATAAGTCCCTGTTTTTCCACAGAAAATTAATTCAAAATAGTTGTTGCTATCAATGGAAAGGCAAAAAAAAGTTTAAAAGTTGCTGAAATGTCAATATACGATCAATGAATGTTAACAGTACACATGACAGACTGTGTGTTCAATGCATGCTGGAATACTTAGGGAGTATAAAGCAAAGGAAGAATAAAGGTAATGAAGGGGTTTTTGTTTCCCTTGACTGTCAAAGTCAATTTATTATTTTAGTCCTACACAACTTCCAGAAACCCTGATAACATCATTGTACAGCTCACTAGTTCTAACATGGATACTGTCAAAACATCTGTGTTGTCAAGACTGTTTTCTTCATAATTTATTTGTGTAAGAAATCCTCACAGGATAAAGAAGTTCCCTCATGTGCTGCCTTTTTCTTGCCCTACAGAAAGAAATTACACATTAGGCTTTAATTTGTTACAAGACTGAGATGCTTATATGAAACTCTCAGGCACTACCTTGCCCTGATAAAAAGCCACATTTTACAGACTTATGCTCACAGCACAGCTTGAGGAGACAGCTCAGGCTCTGCAAGTCTAGACTTCTGTAATCAGATCAGCTCTCACTTCTGCCAGTTCACCTTCACATCCTGCTGGGTACACCGGTTCCATTCAGTTTGTTTGTAAAGAAGCCTCAGTCAAAAATGTGAATGATCTCTCCATTATGGCAGAGCATGTTAAGGAAGGTCAGGAATAAACTGTAATGTCCTCGAGCTAAATGACTCACTGGTAAGATTATCACGTATCAGCTTGGAAGAGTATGTGTTTCACTGCTGAGCCTGTAAGACCATCTGGATTTCTTAGAAATGTAAAATCTAACAATAGGTGTCAAGTGTAGGAGTGTCATTTTTGTTATTCCTCAGTGCAGTGGCTGGCCTAACAGAACCTTTTATTTCAGTTCAAACTCTCAAGTATTTGCATATCAATAAGGTTTTCAAAAGGAAGATAACTTACCTTTTGCAAAAGCTCACTCCTAGAAACTGACATCATTTTCTTCAGCATCTCATCTACAGAACCAAGAGACTTTTCAAATGCTGTGAGATAATCATGAATTTCAGTGGGGTACTCCTCCATGTTACTATCATCTTCTGACATTTCCATCTGGAAAGTAGAAACAAAAACAATAATGATTTTCATTAAGTACCTACAGAGTCAAAAAGACTAACTTATAACACAAAGCACTAGCATTCATTCATTAAACATTATAAGAAATGCCTACATGTGAAGAGTTCCAGCAGGTAATGTCAGCAGCAACACAGTTAAAGGTCCTGTAATTTCAGGGCTATCTCCTAACTCCTGTGCAAAATGGCATGAAGAAGCATTACAATTTACATGACTTTAGTACCTATTCTTACAACGGTCCTAAAGCAGTATTTAGCTTTTATGATCTGTGATAGAAGGAAATTATTTGCATGTTTTTAAAAAGTGCTCTTTATAGAGCTACACCAAGCAGCAGGCAGGACACCAGGGAAAAAAAAAACCAAACAAAAACTAACTACCTAACCAAAAAGAAAAACAAATCACAAAGCAAACCAATGGGAAACAGCTTCAGTCTTTCCTAGGATTAGACATTATTTCAGCACCGATTATGTCATGGTCAGTTCATTTAGGAGTAGGTCAAAAAAATTCTTCTTGTGAACCCTGTATCCAGTTTTCTGGAGTCCCTATGGGGTACTACAATCCCCGATCTAACTCTACCTGTAACAAAACTGAGTTGTTTTTGGGATTTCAGAATACTCTTGAAATCCTGTCAACCCATCAGTGCACAGCTGGGAAATAAGATGTGAAAAATGCCAAAGCACTCCTTTTTTGTTCTCAGAATTCATAGTACCATGGTATGGCTACTGCTAAGGCATCTGGCTGCTGGTTTATAATCTGTATCTTTAATTCCTCTCGAATCATAAATAGTGTATTATCTTAGGGAGCTAATGTTACTGAAAGCTGAGTTATTTTCTACAACTTCTACTGAGCAACAACTTTTCCAATGTTTTAAGGAAAGAAGAAATACGTACCTTTCCTGCCTGTTTGGTGAGCTGCAGCAAGAACAGTGGGAGCACCTGGATCACTACCGACTTTTCTTCTTAGAATCAGTGTGATAATCCCACTCTCTGGATGCTGAGTACAGAAACGGAGAGACTGCACTTTATCTATGAACACCAAGCCACACAGTCAGTACAAACAGCAAAAAGCTGTCACATCACCAGAGTTTGTTTTAGATAACAATTTCATCTTTCCCTGGCAAAAACATGGGATATGTGAGAGGCTTCTTTCAATTTAAACTGTCTCTTGGAGAAGACGATTGGGAGAAAAAAAAAAGCGTGAAGCTACTCAAACTTGTTTACAACTTCAGTTTTAACCACACCAGTGTGATTCCAGAAACATGATCAGCCAGTTAACAAGCCCAGTTTCACTGCTATTGTTAGCATAGTTAAGAATTATAATCCTACTCAGCTGCATGACTGCTTATCCTGGTCAGAGCTGGTTTTCGCACTGAGTACAGAATCACAATGCCAACCACACTAAAGGTCCCCACCCTTTCTATCTCTGCCCTTCCCAAGAAAAAGCCCCTCAGGTAAGAGAGTAGCCAGCTGCACCTTCCCCCACCTTGGCCATTTCTTTTGTCTCTCATAAGTACCGGTTGTTACTGTCTCTTACAACAAATGGGACTAAATTCCATGAGAGAAAGGAAAAAAAAGGAAAAGTCTTAACCTCCAACAATCTCACTTCAATGGAACAAGGCTGCCCTTTAGCCTGTGTACAGAACCCTTCAGTGACAAGTCTGCTGCTTCTGCCTGGGGAGCAGGAAGAAATTATTAAACTTGTGTTTTTCTGTTCATTTTCACAGGAACTAGCAAGTTCCTACTCCTGCTGTGTAGGGACCTCTCTCTTTTCATTACACTGTTGTTTCAGCATAACTAATCTGTAAGCAGGCTATGTCACAGTGTTGGCACATGCCAGCAGTGAGGCAGCAGCCAACAGCCTAAAATAATTTTGGTAACATTAACAACATGAGCAAACTACATTAGAAAACATCTACAACAGAAACTCCACAAAATTGTTTCTGCCAAAATCAACACATGAGTTGTGTACTCACAACCTGCAGAATGGCAAAGCCAAAGACGAGAGGAACTCCATGACTCTCTAAACATACCCAAAAGCTATACTGGCCTCAGGAGTAATGTTTCAGTTATTAAACAACACATAATTTTTCCTGAAAGTTCTTCAAGTGTTTCTTTTTGCATTTTGAGCAAGCAAAAACTTAAGTCAGTGCCTGAAGACAATGTTTATTAGACAGATTTTCTGATTTGAATTTACTGACTTTCAACCAGATTTTATTTGGCACTGGGTTCTCACTTCAAAAATTACTATTCAAAAATTAAGGATAGTAGAAATATTCAGGTAAGAGAAGTAATGAAAAATTCTAGCTAGGTAAGTCATGTGAACAATGGGGAATTCTAAAGGAAATAAAACAGAATTTTTCTTACCAAGCAATAAGACCTATTGTGATGCACAACACACAACCTGTGGTTGTGTTACAATGGTAACACTTTAAAAGATCTTTAATTTTGAGAATGCAAAGTAAAGTTCATAACCCATAAACATAAAATACAAAAGAAATTGATTACTTTGATTAAGGACACTGAGGCAAAAAGTGATGAAAAACGTTGTACAACTTCATAACATCAACTCACCAGAAACAAATTTCCCTTTCAATGACCCTGAGCTGCCATGTAGTTTTGGGAAAAAAAAAAAAAAAGAATATGTATTTGAGGAAGAAAAGTACTTTAGATTGCAAAAGTAAACCATTTTCATGAGGAAATCTAAGCATTGCATTTAGGTCTGTTTAAACAATGTTGATTAGTTTCCATAGATGGAAAATTTCTAAATATTCTGAAATTTCTGAAAAACTCTGAATAAATTCTCATTTATTCAGAAAGATGACTACATTTATGTAAACTTCTGCTAAGAAAACAAGGAACACCTTGTTCTCTTTGTAGTCAACATGCCAATATACTATAAACCAAAGTAGGTAATACAAACTACAAAAAGGGAGGAAAATATCAGAATATTAATGAACCACAGAAAAGACACCAATATGGAAAGGAGAAAGAGAAAATATGTCATCTTCCACAGACTCTATAAAAACAACTACACAAGTGACAATCAAAAGCAGTTTGCTGTAGTGTTAACAAGGTTATTGATCTAAGATACAACCAAGTTAAATGCCATATTAAGGTATTTTAAATAAAAACAAACAAAATACAGATGATTGTGCACAGTACTACTAGCAAAATTAGCTATATTTATCGTCCAGCAGAAGGAAGAGAACTACAGACCCCGTTTAAGAAAAGAACACCCAAGAAAAAGAAAAACTGCAGTCAATTTTCAGGTGGCTTTTATGAATAATCTTTTAATATATCTAGAGGTGATTTAACACCAGCCTTAGAAAGCAATTGCCAGCTGGCTTAAAAAGCAAAGCCAAACTTCTCTTCCTGCTCACGCCCCCCCTGCCCTCAGCAAAACCTTGTCAGACTGAAAGATATAAATTCTAATTAGGCCACAAGTACCTCTGTGAGAGATTTTGCTGAAGATACATTGTGATAGTAGTGGAAGCTACATGCATCTGTCAACATGGCAATAGGAAACCACTTAAGACAGAAATGAAAAATGCTCAGTCTTCGCATCATGCGTGTGGTTTTCAACTGGAATTCAAACTTCAAGTTCGGGATAAAAATGGTGTGGTTGAAATATTTTTAACATGTAAACAGAAGGCAAGAAGCAATCTAGCATTCTGCTAAACATTGCAATTCATTCATCATGTTAATTCTACATATTCCTTAAGCACTAAAAGGCCTTTTCTTCATACTTAGCTCAGATTTTTTTGTTGTTGTTGTCAGATCACGTAATAAAAAACAGACTAGGTAATTAGATTATTTCTTCTTTTCATAGATATTTACAGATTGCATAGAGGAAAAAAAACCAGAGAAAACACAGCAAACCCAAAACCTTTTGGTCAGGGCACGTAAAACTGCTCTCAAATTCAAAATAAACACATGAAATCATCAATACGACAAACCATCTATGTCAGCTCCTGAAACCTGGCACTGTCCTCCCTCTTGTGAGCTCTGACTCACAACCTGCAGTGAATGCAGATGATGTGCAAGTGCAGCAAAGTTTAACTTCTGCCCTAACATTGTACTTCACTGCTGTGGCTGTAGGGCAACAGAACAACCAGCATCCTAAATTTAACGCAACCAGAGATGAGCATTAAGTTCTTTGGCCACAAACCTCCTTAGGGCAGAGAAATCCATGTATGCGAAGTTCTGAGTACCAAAGGCTCTAATCTGTGACAGACACATGTTATTGCTGATAATAAATAATTAGTTGCCCTATAGTCATCACTGTGTCCACAGGCCTGCTTTGCTTTGTCCCTTCAAGCCTGCTTGGGGCAGCTGGAAAGCAAATCTGGTACAATTAGAGCACTCTTGCAATGCCAACTCACAATCCTGTTTGCAAGAAAGATTTCCATTGCAAAAGTGAAAAAGCCTACAGTGAAATATCAGGCATACACCAGTAGGCTTATCTTGATCCCCTTAAAAATATCCCAACTCAAGCAATGGTAGTTAAGCAGGGCATAATTTGCAATATATTACAACTGGGAAACAGCCAAGAAATCCCTGCCTTCAAAGCCAGGCTCCAGCCACCACAAAAGCCTGCACAGAGCCATCCTACAAAACAGTCTCTTGCTGATGCCACTGAGTCACTTGAGCTTCAAAGGATTTGCAAAGTTTATTCTCATCTGTTTTAAAAGGAGATTAAAATTGTAAGGGTGGGAGTAATATTACAGGCTCATTTACACTTCAGCCACTGGTGGATACCCCACAGGAAAACAGTTATCTCAGCTTGGATTAAACATCCCTCATTCACCACAGCCCCATCTATATCCACTGATGTAAACCTTCAACTCCATCTGCACGATTCATAAAGCACTTTTACTCTCTGGAATCAACTGTCCCAAATTCCACATCTTTGATGACACAGTGGTTTCTTCTTCTGAAGAAATCCAGTATAACCTGTCTCTTGTTCAGCTGCAACCCATCAGTACACCCAGCATAAATACAATAATAAAGACAGCTTTCTTCAGGTGTGTGCAGAACATTTCTTTGTGAGATGTTTTCATAAAAGCTCCCACACTCAGATATGCTGTCACACTTCAGCTCAAGTTCACTCTAAATTGATACTTAATTTGGGTCTCTAAACTGGTCTTTAAAACACACTTTTATTGGCACTGAACCTACCAGGAAATTCTTGTGCAGCAGAAGTTCTCCTTGGACAAATCGGTTTACACACAGTGGGGACAACAATCAGTATTGAATATTTCTGTCCTACCAAATTTGCAGCAAATAGAAAATTATATGTCTGCAGTTTTCACCCCCTGTATACTTGTAAACTATGGAGAGTTTGCTACTTCTAAAACCTGCTGTCACTCTCCACTCTCATGGTGGTATCAACACCATGAATATCCAGAATTAAAGCCAAGAGGTCTTTTCAATCCTTTTAAACTGAAAAAGCACTTCCCTTTATCAAAATGCAATTTTCTGTATTTGCAATTCATGCAGCGCCTCTCTGTACCATTTTGAACAGCAGTCCATGTATATTTTTGGGTGGTTTTTATTTGGCTGTGCTATTACTTTTATTTGGCTGTTCACTATTTAGAAGCGTGTTTACCCATTTTTTGGTTCATTATAATGCAGTAACTGTGGGATGTTTGTGTTCTTAGCATCAGTTTTATTGATGCAGGAAAAAACATCTACCTGAAGCTATAGTGGACATTCCATTCCAGTGCACTGTTTATTTATTTAGAGGAAAAGCAGACCACAGATGAAAAAACATGCTAAAAATCTTAAGTTGCTTCAAAGAGAAAGGCATTTATCAGAAAGATTTGTGTGACCTGGGCACTGCTTTCCTGGTATAAAGCCTGAAAATTCTACCAATTGCTTTCAAGTTTCTCACACTCTGGAGAAGAGCCTTGGGTTGAGTGTTTTCTCATTTCTTTACCAATGGTCATACTGCCACAGGATTAGCAACATCCAGGTGTTTCAGATTTGAAGTGGTTTTTTAATACTTTTAAAACCAGTAATTTAAGCCTGACACCTTTCAATGTTGATTTTAAGGTCCAGTTCTTCAATTTCAGTCCCAAAAATTAGGTCTTTTAATTGGCAACATCTGAAGTTTTTCTAAAAGTTTAACATTTTCTAGTCCAAAGTCCATTCCACGTTGCTGGCAGCACCTAAGCTTGTGGTCAGAAAGCTGCGACAAAGAGTAAGGAAAGGGAGATTTTGACCTTTGCAGCAACATAAGAGATACAGATGTTTCATTACAAGGTGCGCATAATTTGAAGTACCTCCTGCCTTTCTGTTGGCAGAAACTAACTCTTTTTTAAGGCCTAAATATTATCCACACTGTGCATTCTCTTTGGAAAACTTTGCCAAGTTCTCAAGGCTCCTCAAAAGCTGCAACACCATTTTGCTAATTTTTAACAGGAATGAAACCGTTTACTGCCTACAGAACATCCATCCTAAAAATAAAAAAAACTAATAATAATAAAAAAAAAAAAAGCGCCTACGTTAAACATTCAAGGCCAGGCCGGACGGAGCTCTAAGCAGCCTGGCCGAGTGGAAGGTGTCCCCGTCCATAGCAGGGGGTTTGGAACGACGCGGCCTCTGAAGCCCCTGCCAACCCACACCACGCTGCCATTGCACACACCGCGCTTACCGCGCTCACCGAGCAGCGCCAGCAGCTGCCTCCCGACAGCCGCACCTCCCCGCTCCCCGGGGCCTCGGGAAAGCCACAGCAAACCCCCGGGGTGGCGGACAGCCGGGGGCCGGCCGCTCTTACCTGCGGGCGAGCACGGCCCGGGGATCGGGCGGCAGCG
>NC_031770.1:7823703-7952219 GCF_001522545.3 Parus major | reverse complement strand
GGGGGAAGAAAAAGAGAAAGGAAAGAGGAAACTAAAGAAGAAAAGAAAGAGGAAACTAAAGGAAAAAGGAAAGGGAAGAGATAAAGGAGAAAGGGGGAAAGGGAAGGAAAGGGATACCTTTCTATGTATAGGTTTCCCTGCCCCAAAGACGCGTTTTTCTTTCTCTGTATAAATCAATTCTCATGCACAGTCTGTTCTATCAAGGGTCCTGAGTGGTCTTGTCCCCCCTACAGCCCATGCCCACTTCTTGGCCTCATTCCTGTCTTTGCACTGTGTATGTTGTGCTTATCTCCAAGAACTTCAGCCAGGATATTTGTCCAAGAAAAGTGGTGACCTACCTCCTCATTGCCCCCTTCTCCAGTCACAACTTGTTCTTCCTCACAGTGTGTTAATAAATAATAAATAAAATAGTGTTTAATGTTAGTACTCCTGCTATTACCAAGAATTCTTGTCTGATTCATTGGCTCCACAGCCATCCAGTTATCCGTGCTTGAGACACTCATTGGGCCCTTCTCTGGTATTCTGCAGTGGGGAGGAAGATGCTCTTTTAAAGCAGGAACATGCTTTCCAGCCACTGGCTCCTGTGAGTGGAGAAGGTAAACAGCTGGCATGACATATCTCCAGCTGTTCCCAAGCCCTTGCAGTTGTTTTCTGGAAAAGGGGAGGCACAAACTGTGTGTAGAGAAGGACTCCTAAAGCCAGAGATTGCATGGAGTCATCCTAGGGTATTGGCACTGTCTCCTGCCTGACACTGCACATCTTTGCCTCACCCTCACGTGAAAGTTGGTTTCTGATTGTGTTATTGGCTATGTTTTCCACTGTGTTTCTCCACAAGTCCAGAGGACGCTACCACAATGATTGGAGAGACAGAGCACCTCTTCTACAAGGGAACTGGTTGTTCAGCCTGGAAAAGAAGTGGCTTAGGGGTGATCTGTGGCTTCCAGTGCCTGAAGGGAGCCCACAGGAAAGATAGAGAGGAACTTTTTACAAGGGCATGTGATGACAGGACGAGGGGGAATGGATCCAAACTGAGCAGTTTTAGATTAGGTATTGGGAAAAAACTTCTTGACTGTGAAGGTAGTAAGGCCCTGGAGCAGGTTGTCCAGAGAAGTGAATGCCCCATCCCTGGAAATGTTCATGGCCAGGCTGGATGGGGCTCTGAGCAACCTGGACTAATAGAAGGTGCTCCTGCCCATGGCAGGGGATTAGAACTGGAGGATCTTTAAGGTCCCTTCCAACCCAAGTCATTCCAGGATTCTATAAGACTTCAGCAAATAAATCTGGGTTCAAAATGCAGTGGATTAATATTTCTCCACTGCAAGAGCTCACTGACCATAAAATTGTACCAACACATCTGTGGCTCCCAAAGATAAGAGCCACATTTTACAGGTTTACATTCTGATAAAGAGTAAAACAGAAGTCAGTATCTGCATCAAAAGTATTGGCATTCCTTACCAAAGGCCTCTTTTTGCCTCCTGTTCACAATCTCACCTGAAGTTTATTTTAACTCAGGCTTTGCAGGCTATCCCCTCTGAGGCAGATCAAGATAAGATCACTGGAGTCCATCATAGTTGAAGAGGGCCTCCTCTCAACTTCAGGTTACCAGGAGCCTGTATGTGGCTGACTAAACAGTGGCTGCTTGTCTGCCTGAAGGGAATGTGCTGAGCCTGCTTGCTCAGCGACTGAGTTTCTAGAGGAAGAGAAAAGCAGGTCCTGTCTGGAGAAGGACAAGTTCAAGGCTGGGGAAAGTAGAGTTACATCTCTAAGGGAAACAGGAGTGGAGGTTGGGGATCTTACCTAGCTTCAGTGCACCTCCCTGCGCCTTCGATACTTTTGAAAATACCACAAAAGTGGTATTATTTTTCCTTTTAATAAGTTCCTTTTAATAAGTTGGTTTACATCATCCAAGTGCTATACTATGTCAATTCTAATTAAATCAGTGTGTACTGCAAGTGAGTCTTTCTCCCTAGTCCCAGTTGGAAGCATATCTAGAGATCTTCAGATGTCATCATTACTTGTTTACATTTTGTCTCCTTTTCCTACAGGAGATTTGGAGGTTTAACTTTGCAGTTTCAACCAAAAGTGGCTGCAAATGAATAAAAGCTTGGGTTTTATGAGTATTATAAATGTAGCAAACAGAGGGATTATTTAAGAGTCTTTCAGCTATGTGTAGGACACATAAAGGTGGTGGAATCACTGGAGTAGGGAATGGTATCCCTTTTGTGTCCTAATATTTTAGTGTAATAATACAATTTTTCACTGCATTTTCTTAGCCATTTCTTTTTTCAAAAAACACAGAATTATTGTATCATGTTCATTTTTACTAGTACACCTACGGAATTATGCACTGTAAATAAAAGAGAATTTAGGAGAGTTTTCTTTTCAAAGTGTTCAGAAATGGAACAGTCTGAAGGGTAGCAGAGAATTAGCAAGAGCTGCAATCCTAAGTAGAATAATACTTTGTAGTTCTAGTATGCCAAATGTCTACAAGGAGGTCAGAACACTTAACATATGTTTAGTTCATTCTTACCTCAGTATTCACATGTCACAGACCAGGAAATACAGAGAGGGGATTTGATTGATAGACTAATTGATTTACCAAATGTTAGATAGAAATTGTTGCCAGAGTCTTATTTCCTAAACCTAATATTTTGTTTCAATTACAAGATCAAAGGAAAATGCAACACGTGCTGATCACTGTTCAGATTCAGGCAACTCTGTTTGTAGAAGATTGTACCCATGTAGAGCATTAATGCAGTACAGATTGTGCTCTTTATTCCCTGATCATACAGTGTGGCTCTGTCTCCTTCTACTGGTTTACATTTGTTACAGATTTGCTCCTACTGGCTCTGGACTACTATAGATTTATACTTTTGTTCAGTTAACTGGAGTTCCTACACTGAGTGCCAAGTCTTGGAATTTCTCGAGTCAATTCACTCAGGAGATTATTAGGTATAAAAATATTCATTTTCTGCTTAGAAGTGGCTGCACTGCCTGTATGGTGTTCAAGAGCAGTGAGTGAGGAGTTAAGAATTCACATTTAGCCCAGCCAAAATATGGTTGAGATACAGCTCATATAATTCAAATGGTTTATGCTGGTGCCACTCTGAAAATATATTATTATTTTATATATGGATATCTATAGACAAGTCTATCCATGAAAAGCTGTACTGGCATCTGGTACTTAATGGAAACCGTTTCATTTGAGAGGCCTATGAAGGATTATTGATTTTTTTTCTATCATTCCTGAAACAAGAGAAAACAATCCTGAATATTTTTGCCAAAATAGTTAAAGTGACAGGCATCTTTAACACAATTACTGCATTGTTATGATGCATCTCATCCACTGTACATACAACATAAGGATTCCTGCAAAGTCAATGTTTTTTGTGGAGCAAATGTGGAGGCCAAATACTGTAGTCTTGGCCTCTCTGGAATCATTATACAGCCTGGGCCATGCAAAGCACCACAGCCTGACATACAGACCAGCCCAGGCACCTCCATCTCCCTGAATCAACACCACTGAAAAACCTTTGGGAGATGTCGTGCAGAAGACAATGGAAATGAAAAAATATAGCCTAGATTCTTCTGATATGAGTCTGGTGTGAATGTAACAAAAATTACTAGAAGCTACTTGTAACAAAAGGGTTAATAAACCATTGGCAGGATAAAAACAGACTCTAAAATCAGACCAAAAAATCTGGCAAGCAGACCAGTCTGGGAGACGTTTGTGTGTGTAGTACAGGTGTGTCTGAAGGGCACCTTGGGCCCTTTGGAATAGGCATTTTGTTTTTGAGATGCCCACTTCTTGGCAGTGTAATCTAATGAATTTGCAATCTAATTTCTTTGCAGTGTAATCTAATGAATCTACAATCCCATGTGTGGGCAGACCAGCAAGTTACCAGAAGAGGGTGTAGCAGGAATAAACTGCAGCACCAACATCCATCTGCTTGCCAGTATCACCCGACGTGCACTTGCTCCTTGGTGAAAGAAAGGCAAGTACCCAATGTTTCCTCTGGTACATCAGAAGACAAACATTCCTAAAAGGACAGTGACAGGCAGTTGCCTGGCTCGATGCCCTGATTATGGGAATTTATGTCTGTGCCTGAATTCTGCTGAGACCAGATGTATGCAGGGAGGGAGGGCAGGGATAGAGGTTTTACAGTGATTTATTGCAATGCAGATGGTGAGAGCAGGAAGACAGACTAAGGTATCTATCTGGCTGCCAGTTTTGTTTTTCTTACTTGCTAGATGGGGTAAAAAGGGGAAGAGAGTCATGAGGCCAACCCACATTTTCAGCAACTAAAAATCCTATAGTAGTGACATTATCACAGTGAAAAAGAAATGTAACCTCCAAAATTTTCCATGTTGTGTTAGTTTGCTGAACTCAGGGGCAGCGTATGTGGCAGGCTAAGCCCAAGTGAACTTAGACTCACCTTTCAGTTAAAATGCTCTGGAAATGCCTTTTTGTCTGCACTCAGATTAAATTAGAGTGGATTTAAACCTACTAAACACAGACCCTTTTCTCTTTTGAAAACATAAGATTTCTAATCAAAATACAGATGCAAAAGTACATGGAAAGACGGAAACTGAGATTGATGTATCTTTGGTTTAGGGAGGAAAAATAATATAATTCAATAAGATTAGCTTAAGCCCTCTAATTAAAGCTTTTTTAACATAACAGATAGGGAGTATGAGATCTACACTGAGATAGTGATAGCTGGTACAGATCAAAGAGTTTGTGTTCATGCCAGTTAGATTAAATGACAGGATGTGGTGAAGGACTGGGTTACTTTACATACAAAGTCTTATTTACTGAATGTATATATATATCTATTAGGTTAAATACATTTATATATGGAAACTGTAGAAATAAATTGAAAGCAATTTATCATGTATAGAGTATTTGTCCTGATAGTATTCTAAGATTGCATTTCTTCCAATTAGTATGTGAAGCTGTAATTTTTTTTACAGCTATCTCTCTTCTACTAAGATTGTGGAAGTAAATTGTATTAGAAATTGAGGTTTATTTTTAAATGCATTGGCATTCCACCTGTCTCACTTGTTAGCTTCTGTGCCTAAATTCAATAGAATCATGTATTTTATACTCTGTTTTAGCAGAAAGCCTAAGACAACTTTAGGAGTAAATTAAACTTAGGACCCAAATTGTAGTTGTCATTTTGAAGTGTTTTTTAATATTTATTTATCTTATCATGCCCCCTGAAGAAGCAGGATAGAAGTCTTTGGCCTAACCCAGTGTGGCTGCTGTTAGATTTCTTATGCACTCTGAAACAGCAGGATGTGGGAGGAAGGGAGTGCAAATGGAAAGAAGGGAAAACATTCCTGGATATAAAGATGTCACGGGCCTGGGCCATCACACACTTCTGCAAGGCAGGAGTGTCTGTCCCTCACATCTGCTGAACAGGCCACAGAATCCTGCCTCCTCAAGCTGTGCCAGAAAGAAACAAGGAGGATTTCTGTCACCTCTGCAGGAAGACTGATGACCTAAAAATGAAAGGTTTGGCCTGTGAGGAACTGGCTTCATTAGCTGCATCTTCCTGAATTTTGCTAGTGGTGGGTTTTACTGTAAATAGACACTCAAAAAGCAGCTGAGACTTAGGGAGTTAACTAGGAATTTACCTGATGGAAAGAGTAATTTCAGCTGTAACAGTCAGTCTAATAGTGAGCAACTGATACAGTGCAATCTGGTAAACAGGCTGAGCTACTAATTCTGATCCACTGTCACATGAAAAGGTCCCATCATGTCTCAACTGCTGTGCAGTTCTGTGGGCTTTACTGCTCTTCTGCAAGCCACATGTCCTCTAGCTCCAGAGAATGTTTTCAGTGTTTCATAACCTTAAAATCACAAGCAACCTAGGAGAGCTTCCCTGTGCTTATTTATGCTGCCAATAGACTTTTCATAGTGATGAAAAATATTCAGCTTCATTTCCATGCTTAAGAACCATATAGTCATACCATTGTTTAGAAAGGAATCCTTAGGAATGATCAAGTTAACCCACCACCAAACCATGTCTCTAAGTCCTTTTAAATACCACTAGGGATGGTGACTTTACCACTTCCGTGGGCAGCCTTTTCCAAAGCTTGATTACCGTGTGTTCACCACGGTGAAATTTTCCAAATATCCAGTCTGAGCCTTCTCTGGCACAAACTGAGGGCATTTCTTCATCCTGTTGCTTGTTACCTAGAAGAGGCCAGCCCTCATCTGGCTACAACCTCATTTCAGAACAATAAGATCTCCCTTGGGCCTTCTTTTCTCCAGGCCAAACAACCCCAGCTTCTTCAGCTGCTCCTTTTAAGACTGTGGTCTTCTACTAAAGACTGAGGCAACCAAGGCTATGTCACTGTTTCCTCTGGCATCCAATAAAGGAGATTCTCCTTAGCCCTCCATTTGTTGCTAATGTATTTAAGAATAAGACAGGTTAAGTTCTACCTGGGCTTTGGCCCTTCTAATTTTCTCCCTCCAAAAAACTTCATGACATTCTTCTCCTTCTGAATTGCCTGCCCCTTCTTCCAGAGGTCATAAACTCTCTTTTTTCCCCGAGTTCCAGCCAACACTCTCTGTTCAGCTGCACATTTCAGGAACCTTCTCAACAGTTTCCTCTCTGCTGTATTTCCAGCAGACATCTGGTTCCCCACAAGAACAAGGACTGGCAATTGTAAAATTCCCAGCTGCTTATAGAGCCTTTAATCTGCCTCCTCACCCTGCATGGATGATCTCTAACAGATTCCCATCAGGGTACCTGACTTGTTGGCCTGCCCCCCTGATTTTTACCCATAAAGGCTCAACCCTTCTGTCACCATCATTAAGCTCTAGACAATCAAAACACTCTTTGATATACATGGCTACCCCAGAAGGAAGTCAGGGTGTGAAGCAGAGACTGTCAGCCTTGGGTGGCCTCTTGCACTCTTTCAAGAGTGGAAAGAGCCATTGTCCTGGAAAGGGAACCCCAGTCCCTACATTCTGCACAGGTTATTTTTACTGCCAGGCATAAGAGAAGAGGGAACTTAGAGGTGCCTTCACGTGGTTCTGCACCTCAGCTCCCTCTGCACATCCCCATACATGGAGATGGTGACAGAAGATTTAACTAAGACTGCAGAGGCAGGGGAGTACAGGCAGGAGAGGGGGAGATCTCTTGGAAAGAGAGGAAAGTACTCTTTGAAGAAAAATCCCGGAGGAGAGAGTGTAGTTGTACTAAGCTAAACAGCAGTGGGCTCATTCTTTGGCTCAGAGATTGATAAAATGTGGAACCATACTGTTGAATTGAGCTAGTCTCCAAAGCAAGGCTGCCACACACGTATTACCTATTAGAAGCAGCTCCTGCTCATGCTCCAGTCCTGAATCACACCAGCAAAGCATTGGGCCAGCTGGTCCAGATCAACCATTTCAGAATATAATACTGAAGGAATACCATTGGGAAGAGATGCCTTGCTGTGATCACCTTTCCTGCAGGATCCTGCAAAACTGCTGTGACAATTGCCTTTTTGGTGGCTGAGGAGGAGACAGCCCAGAATGTGAGGCAGCTACTCACTGCCCTTGAGACCCTGGATACTCTTGCAGCCATCAGGAAACACTAATCCACTTCCAGTGTCCTCTGTGGGACAACGTTGTGCAGCTCCAAAGGCAGGCTGTGCTGTGGGAAGCAGGTCCTCCCAAAAAGGCCAGCAGGTAATGGAAACATTTCACAGCCAAGGCTAGAACTGGTCACCCCCACCAAGTCATCAAGTAGCTCTGGCCCAGATCCACAGAAATCCCATCTGGTGATTCCTCTGGGCTGAAGCTGCACTGCCAGAGGCAGTCCCACGGCTGTGCTTCGCAGGGCACTCCGAGTGATACAGCTCTTGGCTCCTGCCTGAGTCAACACAAACTACTGGGACTTGGGTTTGCCACTGCAAAGTATTTTGCATATATGAAGGCTTTAAATACATGGTAGACATACAGACTGTGGTCTGAACGTTTTTGAGGAGTGTGCAGTTCTGTTTAGAGTGCATGCTTCTGAAAACTTGACAGTAACAGCATCATGAGGAAGAAAATGAAGGATTAATAATGGGGTAAAAAAAGCAGTAAATCAATGTATTTTCCTGGCACTTTGTCAATACCAACTTTAGACAACTTCATTACTGAGTTAAATATGAAGGCCACAAGCTTCTTACAAATCAGTCAGCTTAACCAAACAATCCCTCTTTGCTATCAAATCTATTGGAAAGGAATAATTTGGAGAAGGTGAGCTGAACAGTACTGACAGACTGTGTCTGCTGTCTCTGAAGGAATCATTGAAGAGCAGATGTCTTTCTTTTTCTGTGCAATTCCCCATCTTCCTTCTTTCAATTCCATGATGGCCCTAGCAGAATCAGTTGCTGTGAAGAGATGAGAGCACAGCATTGTAGCTTCCCACAGAGTTACAACTTGCCTTACATTGCTTAAAATTCAGTCCAAGTCATGCCTAAACTGTAAATTACCTTTTTCTTCTCATGACAAAAAAAAACCCCTATATATTGTATATGACTCCACACACGGAAACCTTGGAAAGTTGTAATCTCCAAGGACTTGTACAAATGGTGAAACTCAAAATAACTACACTGGTGTGAAACAGAAAACCCAAACCTGATAGTTGTGGATTTGGGCAGCATCTTGTTAAAAAAACACAAAGCAAAATCCCAAAAAACATGTGATGTCCCTGTATACAGGCTGCAGTCATGCCCATAAACAGATTATTTTCTTCCATGAGCACACAGGGATGGTTTGCACAGGAAACAAGCGATAGCTGCCAGGGAGATACACTTGTTAAATGTAGTCACTCCAAATTGGGTAGCACATTCCATTTCCCAGGCTTGGGCGAGGCAGGGGTTTTCCAGAGCGCTCCTCGGTGCTGCGTCAGAGAGCATTTGGTCTGGGCATGACATCCCAGATGCATTATGATTTTATTTAGAACACACTTCAGCTCTGCAGGCTGCAGAGGCAAGGTGCCAGTCTTCAGCAAGAGGGGGAAGGACTATAAATAGAGCAGGCTGGGCTGCCACAGCCAGCTTTTGGTCTGCTTAAGTTTCTGGTTTAGCCTTGAAGAAGCAGAAATCCAATCTGCTGAGGAGATAAAGCACAGTACAAGCAAAAGCAACAGCTCTTCTCTCCAGCCAGTAACTTTCATTTTGTAGGTACACAGGTACAGCTACTTACCTTTAAGGAACAAAGACACAGCACCTTCCATCCGTGCTTTCCTACAGCTCTCAGTTTTCTGCAAGCTCCTGATATGCAAACTGTCATGTGTTCATGAAACCAGCTGCTCACAAGGGGAACACATTTCTTCATTTTCAAAACAAGAAATAAAATGAATCTCAAAATTAAGTGTACAAAGGTAGCACATATTTCATATTTTTGAGGCCCATGGAGCTTTAAGAATTGTTGTTCCTGCTCTAAGTTGTATCCCACCAGGAGATCTCCCTGGAGTTGTTTGAATAAAGAAGGGACATTTTTGCTGCAGGACAAGTACATAAAAATAGCACCAAGAGCCCAGTCCTGTGCTCAGGAGATTTTTGTTTTCTCTTGCAGGTATCTACACTGAGAGCTTTTTCTTCCCTTATTCTGTGCTTGAGAGTTAATGTTAAAGACATATTTCCACCTATTTCCACTGCCTTTCACACTTTTCAGTGAGTATATTTTATTTACAGCACAAAGCTAATGGAAGCCATCTTTGAACAGTGCATTTTAGACTCAAAGCACTTGAATTCTCCCAAAGCAAGCCATAACCAAGACTGTGGGGTAATAGTTTCCCCTATTTCCTCCTGCTGGAATGCACCCCAAGAAGGACATTTAAAATAATTTCAGAATATGCTCTCAACATTGCACCATGCTCAAAAGGAGATGGGATTACTAGGGTCAAAAAAAAATTCATATACAAAATACTACATTGAAAGCAAGCCATCAAGTCTTAGGAAAGACAGCTGAATCTCAAACTTTTGTCTTCCACAAAATATTTAGCCTGAATTCCCTGTGTTTTCATCCCTGCTGGCCCTTGTTAAATCTGAGATACAAGAACCTAAGTTTGTAGAAAAGCTAGAGGAGAGTATCAGTGACCTGCTTAAACCAAGGACTTCCAGAGACACACTGTGTTTATGGGCTACTGAAATGCTCCTCCTGCCCACCCTCTGCTACACAGGCATGAAGGATTTCTCCACTCCACAAAGTCTAGGGTTTAACAGCCTGTGAGGTTTTTCTGTACATTACTTCTCTAAATCTCTGGATATTTGAATAATATACTTTGTTCATATTAAGAAAACACTATATATAATTTTATTTGTAGAATACCAAGTTGAAAACAGATACAAAACCAACTGAACGTATAAACTAAATAGGAAACCCAACTAAAATAATAATCAGTGCATTTTGCTCTATAGTTTAATTTCAGTATGATCATCAATAAAAACCTTACTCCATTAAACCTGAATATTTTAGCCTTTTTTATCATTTCTCTATTGTATCAAAGAATCCTAAGTCACTTTAACAAACATTTTAATCAATAAATCCAACAACACACTGAGTTTCTGTAGTAGTTCCCACTGCATGAATGCACATGGACAATACCAGATATAATAAAGCCAAACCATTTAACAAGTGTGAAGAGATTTGCACTGTGAATAAACCGAACACAGACCCAAGTGAACTCTGAAATTACAGAGCTGTGTCAACACAAAGGCACATTTTATTTTAAGTGTAAATTCACATTTCTAGAAGGTTAAATTTTGTGCCCAGGCAACTTCAAGTCATAACAGCATAATCAGCCAAACAACTATAACTGCACGTATCTGAACTTTCATTAGAAAAATCTGGCTTCTATTTCTTTAATCCAGTTTTATTAAGGAAAAGAATTAAATTAGAAATAGAAGGGCTCCTCCTCCCATATTTACAGACTGCAAACTATATTGCTTTCTCATCAGAAATTCTAGTTTTCTTGTCAAATTTTGTTAAGCTTTGTAACTATCAGCACCCTCACAGTTTGGTCGAAAGCCCCACAGATACACAGTCCCTTTTTGTCAGGGCTCCAGTCCAGGCTAGAGATGGGCTGTGTTGACAGAGTCACATTCTGCAAGAGACTAACAGATCCTGCCACCCCCATCTCAGATCCTTCTGAATCCTTCTTGGAGCGCTGGGCTGGGTACTCACTGCCAACGAGAAAAGTGAAACAAAAACAACCACTTACAAATTTATTAATACAAGCACATCATCATCATCATCTTTATTTCCTGCTCCACAGATAAGGAAAATAAATGTCTTAAAAGAAAAGAATAATTGTACCCAGCTATATCTACACTGCATAATTTAAAAGATCTTTCATAGAAGAAAAACGGAGTAGGAAATTTTGAATCCTGAGAGCTCTCCCCTATAGCTCTTCATTTTTTAATTGGTTGGCTTTTACCACAGGCAGAAAAATTCTAGCAAAACTAAGCTTCTGAAACTTAATGCACCAACTTCATTGCATTTAGGACAATTAAATTAATTTTCCATGTAATGTAAGAAAATAGAAATATAAGAATCATTAAGTCAAGGCTTTCAATATTCTTCTCAGATGTAATTGCTACCATATGAGAATTTTAAGAAATCCATTTTTTTCCATTTATCATCTTGTTAACCAAGGATTTAATCAGATCTTCATTACGTTAAGACAACAAGGGCAAGATTCACCTCTGCTGTCACAGTCTCTCAGGGATTAATTCAAGATTCCAGATCATGTACTGACACTGAAATCACCCTTTCTACTGCATTTGTAAGCAGTGATTTCAACCAGATATTCTGAGGTTGGAAGCAGGACCCCACTCAGCATTTTCAGAAAGATTCTTTCCTAAATCATTAAATGGTTGGTTTCTTACTCCTGGCTGGAGAAGTGATCACTTACTATTTCCACAGATGAAGGCTCCCAGATCCTCCACTTGTCATAAATATATCTCTGTTCTGTGGCAGGTGTCGAACCTGCCAAATGGTAGATTTTTGTGCCTAATAAAAAGAAATCAGCATTGTACAGAAGTCATTTGGGGATGGACTTAATCAGAAAGAACACAGAATCTTAAAACAGAGATCACCTGTATGAAGAGGGCCAGCCTTGCCATAGTGGATGGTTAATTTCACTGTATGGTATCTCTTAAAATTATTACTGGAAGGGAATATATTACAAACACTGTGCAAACACAACACATAGTCAACAACTCAAACCTCAACCAGGGCACTGAGATCACGTAACAACAGAAATCACTTAGGGAAAAACCCCAACACCTCCTCTGACTTAATGCATATCTGTCTGCAAATGTCCACAAGGAATAGCTTGAATGCACTAAATGAACAACAAATTATCTTTTCACATTTCATTGCAAAATTATTTATAAATAAATAAATAAAATTTATTGTTTTATCCTGTAAAAAACTTCTTTGGTTCAGAATAAAGTACCTCTAACACCTTATCTGCTTTGAATGATAGTACGGAGAATACCAAGAGATACTGAGTTGAAACTCAGCCTTTTCTAAAAAAAGGAAGTCCTAAAGAACTTCGCCACAAAAGTGCATTTTCTTGAATTATCACCAGATTTTGTTCACTAAAACAAAACAAAACAAAACCAAACAACAAAAAAAGTTTTATAAAGCTGCCTGAGCATTTCTTATTTACTTGTACTAATTACCTGTAGTAATTTGACAGCATGAATTTAGAAAGTTTTTTTTCTCTTATTAAGAAATTCTCAGTCTCCCCCTACCTTCTCTGAAACAGAAGCAAAACCTTTGGTTGGATGCTGAGTTCTCATATCAAAAACATGGAATTTTCCCTCAAGCGATGTGGCCACCAGCTTATTCATATTTATATCTTTTCTGTCAAACTCCACACTGCAAACCTGGATATAGAACAAGATAAATTCAGTTGTGTAATTCAGCCACTGTAAAAAAAAAAAAAAAGGGTGTTTTGTGATTTGTAAATATGTATTAATCATTGGTTATTTCCACAATAATATCATCACCAAATAGGAAAGAAACAAGTTCATCTGAAAACATGAATCCACTGAAAAATACCCTATCCTGTCCTGATCAAGAATGTGAGGGATACAACTTGCTGAACCTAAAGAAAATTATTCTTTGGTGCAATCTTAACAGAAACATCTTCTGGGTAAGTTTCACACAGACAGAGTACTTTTAATTTTTCCATCTTATATAGAAGCTGGAATGAAAAATACTTTTATGATTTTCTTACCCCATTCTTAATGTTGGTCTCCCATCGTAGTGACATGGTTTTTAAGTCAAACAATTTAATGTCACCATTGTCATATCCAGCACATACAACACGTTCTTCTTGATTGTAAGCATTGCCTGGATGCAGAGAGAGAATTAAGCAGAAAACACAAAACCTCTTTAGCCTGTAAATTTTGGAAGTCCCAGGTCTGCAGTTCAACTTCCATTTATACAACAACAACAACAACAAGTTACTGTTGGGATACTAAGATGTGGTGAACTGGATGGTTTTCAAACCTGAAGGGTCTAGAAAAATCTTGTGTAGGACACAAGCAGCTTTGCTCTTTCCAAAAAAAAATGCAGAGCTCGCATCAAGCATTGCTGTTTTCTTTAATTAGCTCTTAAGCTTCAAGGGTCTTCTCTTTAATTAACTCCTTAATGCTTGGTAGCTGGAACTACACTGCAACAGTGATGGGTTCCCTGTACATGGCAACATTTACACTCCTTCAGGCCCATACAGCTGGATATACTGTTTTTACATTCCCAGGCACATAAATAAAGCTTGCATAGCTTATCAGTGAAACCACAGAATCATCAAACCATTTAGGTGGAAAAGACCTTCAAGATGATCAAGTCCAACTACAAATAACGACCAAAAGTGATTAGAGAATGAGTCCAAAACCTATCACAAACCCACAAAACTGGTTCATTTAGAAGAAAAAAGCCACACACATAAATTTAACACTGTAGAAAAGGAAAACCTGCTACTTATACATCCATTTAAAATAAAGTTTTCCACAGCATCCTGAAATACATGGATAATCATCAAAGCACAATGATATGAGAGGGAGGAATGGTCATAATCTGATCAATTACCAAATGCCACAGTCCAGCAGTCTCTTTTGCTCTCCCCCTGTACAGGTTCCATATTAGCCACAGGAGTGTCATTCTGCCTCGGGTCCCACACCTTCACAGTTCCTGGGAAAGAAAGACAATAGATTTTGTGTTAGGAATACACTGTCATACTGTGTTCACCGTCCCAGGAAAGCCTTTTGCTTTTCATCCTAATAATTCAAAAGACAGGAGCAACTCCTTCAATTCTAAAAAGCCTCACTGTGTTTTGTGTATATAAGAAAGAACCACAAAATCAAAAACAGAGTGAAAGCATTTGTTAAGGGTATATTTTCTCTAGCTGATATTTTTCATTTATTCTGGCTTGTGTTCCTTCTGTCTCATGCCCAGTGACAACAATACCTTTTCCTTATCTGTGGCCTCTAGAAGAATTAGAGAAAATGGGCCCCAAGCCAGATCCAAAAGACAGTGTACAAAGAACTAGTTGCAACAGTTTGTAACTAGTTCGGATGGCAGACTGTGCCCTGCCATCGAGAGCTTGCAGGCTCAGAGGAACTGGAAAGACTTGCAGAGTTCACTAACTCACCATCTCGACTGCCAGTCACAATTTCTGGTGCACCTTCCCCAATTCCTAAGCCACCTACACCATCTATACTGTTTATGATTTCCTTATGACCTTTCACAGAATACACTGGTATTTCAGGAGCTTCTAAATTCCTAGGCAAGAAAGAAAAAGAACAGAAAACATGGCATTTTTCCTTGACACTCAGGATTTGTATAAAAATGAAAGGAAACTTGAGTACAAATCATAAAAGCTCAGATTAACGGTGAGAACAAATATGGATATTACCACTAGCAACTGTGAGTCTTTGATACCTTCTTTGGCTACTGCTTTGGACTGCTCTGAAAGGTTTTGCTCTGTTCTGGATCTCCCTGTTTGTAAAGGCAGTTGTGGGATCCACCACAGCAACTGCTCAGTTGTGTAAACCCAGTTTTTACACTAGGCTCAAAAGTGAATCACACTACAGATTGAAACACTCCAATTAGCTTTGCTTTCAGCAGGTCTATAAAATAACTTGATTCATTGATCCCCACCTAGCTCTGATTACTGCTCTTTAACTTCAGGTGAATATTGTATCTAGCCATGAGTTTCATGGTTCTTTCCCACTGATTCCCATTCTTCAAGAATCCTACAGAATTTTATTTCAAATTTCAACTAGTAACTGTTCCATGTAATTCTTGCAATTCCAACAAGAACCAGTAGTTCCTTGATACAGGGCAATGTAATAATAATGACAATAAACAATCTCCTTTTAACACTACTTTATTTGATCATAAATTTACCTAGACATCAGTTACACAAATAATTCAGAGACCTAGAGGAAACATTCGAAATTTCAAGATTAAAAATATTAAAAAAATATATAATATATATTTAAATATATATTGTACATAAAATATATATTTAATATATATAAAATATATCTTTAATCTATACATACAATCTTGTTTGTATCCATTCAAAGCCTCTTTTCAGAGGACAAGCTCACAGAACTTCAACAGGTTTTTGTAGCTGCACACAGAAGAGGGGAGTGAAGCAGCAATGAATTAAACACAGTGCAACATTCTGTGTTGTTTCTACAAAACAGGCATGGCCCAAATACAGTAGCCAGCAAAGCTTGCACTGGGTCCCAACCACGGGGAGCATGGAGAGCATCTCATGCAAAAGCCACAAAGAGAAACCTCTGTTCAGACAGATGTTCAGAACAACATTAAGTGAAAACGCTTCCAGAGAATATCTGTGCTTACCATATGTTAAGGTTTCCATCAAAATCTCCTGTAGCTAAGTATCTTTGCTGCAGAGATGTAGCACCAAAGGTCCCACATTTTATAGGTTTGGGCTTTTCGATCTTTTAAAGAAAGGAGATGTCTTTGTCAGCACATGGAATAGGCAAAATCACCCACAGCCCACGCAGTTCTCGGGAGTGCACAGGGGCAAGTGCCAGCGAAACACACATGGGATAAATGGTGCAAAATGCTGTCAAAATGCAATCGAAGGCAGGCTACACTTTGAGTTTAGTCCTTGTGCACAGAAAGGCAGAGGGTCAAGTTTACTGGTCCTGAAGAAAAACATTCTGCTTGTGGCCTAGTAGGGCCTTATGCACCTGAGGAACTGCTACGCCTCAGAAGCAGCAAACACGCAAAGATCAATCTGAGAGGAAAAAAAACAACCGAACAAAAAGCTAATAACCAACCAACCAGCAAAAAAACAACCCAAAAACCAATCGAAAAACAACCTATCAAGCAAAAGTTCAAACAACAACAAAAAACACAAAACAAACAAACGAGAAAACGCTCAGAAAAAGCCAAACATAGACAGAAAGCAGAAACCCGTAACACAACACATGAAAAACACGGCAAAACAAAATCAGAGAATCACAGCCTCAGTTAGATTGAAAAAAGCTTCTGGGATCGTCGGGTCCAACCTGTGACCGGCCACCACCTTGTCCATTAAACCACGGCACCGAGTGCCACATTCAGTCTTCCCTTAAACATCTCCAGGGACCGGGACCCCACCACCTCTCCGGGCAGCCCATTCCAATGTCTAATGACCCTTTCTGTGAGGAAATTCTTCCTGATGTGGAATCTAAACCTCAGCAGCTTAAGTCTACATCTCCTTGTTCTGTCCCTGGTTGCCCGGGAGAAGAGACAGACCCTACAGCCTTTCGGGGAGTTGTGGAGAGCGATAAAGTTACCCCTGATCAAGAAACGACAGGGTATCGCTGAATCGGCACATTTAACACGGAAACCAGCTCCTGGTTTTTATCCCCGGCTCTGGACAGCCGTTCCCCAGGGCCCCGCGCTCACCTCCCGCAGCAGCTCCAGACGGGCTCCGTTCAGCTCGTACAGCTGCACCACGCCGGTGCCGCGGGCGGCGCTGCCCAGGCACAGCAGGCGGGCGCTGCGGGGCACCCACTTGCAATCGAACACGGTGTAGCTCAGCGCCTGCTGGGTGTGCGCCACCACCTGCGGCCGCTCCGGCCCCAGCGCCGCCGACATGCCGGCCCGGCCCGCCCCGCCCCGGCGGATGCGGCGGCAGCGGTCGCCAGCCCCTTCCGGCGGCGGGGGCACCACGCGTGTGCTGCGGCAGACATGGAGGGCGAGGCGGCGGCTTCAGCAGCTGGCGGCTTCACCAGCGTCCTGTCCCGGCGGAGGCGGAGGAAGCGGCGGGCGGGCGGCGAGGAGCCGGCGGCCGGAGCTGCCATGGACACGGCGGAGCCGCGGCCCAGCAAGCGGCCGGCGTTCCCGCCCGTGGCCGCCGAGGCGCTCGGGGTAGGTGGGGCGCTGGGGAAATGCAGCCCCCGGTTCCCTGCTGTCCCCCCGCCTCACGGCCTGCTGCTGCCTCTCGCCCTCGGCAGGTCGGGAAAGGGGAGCTGAGGAAGATCCCGGTGCCGGCCAACAGGTACACGCCGCTTAAGGAGAACTGGATGAAGATATTCACGCCCATCGTGGAGCATCTGCAGCTTCAAATCAGGTTCAACTTGAAAACGAGAAATGTTGAGATCAAGGTAAGGGAGCATCTTCTTCTGCCTTCCCCGGTAAGCGGAAGAGAAGGGGTTGTGTGCGGACCTCCCAGAACCTTCCAGTGTGTGAAGGGGCCTCCGAGGAATCCGGAGAGGAGCGCTTTGTCAGGAGCTGCAGCGACAGGACAAAGAGTTACGGGTACAAATTGAAAGAGGGAAAGTTTAGTTTGGATGTTGGGAAGAATTTTTTTTTACCGTGAGAGTGCTGAGACACTGGAACAGGTTACCCAGGGCTGCCCCAAGCCTGGCAGTCAGTGCCAGGTTGGGTAAGGCCTTGAGCAGCCTGGTTTAGTCCCAGGTGTCCCTGCCCATGGTCGGGACAGATGATCTTGTGGTCCACTGCAAGCCCTTACCATTCTATGATTCTGCCTCCTGAAAAGCACGGCCTCTCCTCAGGGGTGTTTTTGGTCCACAGATTAAGGACTAGAGAAGTCGTAAATCCCATATAATGCTGGGAAAAATGGGGACTGTGTGGTGTCACCTCCCCGGGGATCAAATCGAGCAATTACTGTTTAGAACAAGTACTTACTGCAAGTTAAAATCCACAAATACAAGTTTGTTCCAGAAGGAGCCTGTAGAAGCCGGGGGAGTGTTCAATTTTTGTAGGAGAAAATTATGTACTGTAGCATTAAGGAAGAATTTTCATCCATGTCTTAGATACAATTTTGTAATTCAATGTTTTCCAGCTATTTAAGGCTACCAAATAATTACCTGACAATAAACAGTATCTTTTAAGGGGCACTGAATCTACTAGTGCCTTTGCTTGTGGCAAATGATAAGGGCCCATAGTTTAATAGCATGTGATTTTTCTTTAATGGATTGCCCTAGAATACTTTAGGGCACAGACACCAGAATAAATCTGTAAATCTTGTAGATGCTTATTCTTTATCCTTATTCCTCCTAAGGAATGTTCACACTAGGAGTTTTTAAGGGCATATCTGAAGTTTTGACATACAGCTCACTGTTATTAGCAACATTGACATATGAGATCTTTTAATGTAACACTGAAAATACAGAGAACAACAGGAATTCTGCTTCCTAACCATGAAATGTTATCACAGGTTTGATGGCAGGAACTGGAGGAAAGGTGACTGAGTTTTCTCTTATTTACACTTACTAGAAATAACTTCAAGGGAAAGGTAGGGAGGAGCAGGAACTCCTGCAGTTTCACTCAGTAACTGTGCAGGAGAAAACCCTGTGATTTTAACACCACTTTTTGATATGCAAAGTAATTTTGTTCTTAATCAAGGTGATTTCATTTTGCCCGTATCCATCATGACTGTAAAACTTGGAAGTGTGTTTCATTCATCTGCTAAGGCATCTTTAGAATACTGTCATTAGAATAACTCCTGGCATCACCATCCTTCTCTTTTTTTCTGCTGTTCGCTGCTGCAGTTTAGTTTGCACTGGTTTTGGGTTTTCTCCACCAAAAGGGTTCTCCTCAGTCAGTGGTGGTGTGGATTTTCAGCAGCTTTTCTCTCCCCTCCAAGCACAGGTTGGTAACTTTTAAGTTCTGCTCCTAAGTTGCCTGGTCTTAATTTGCAAACATAACTTCTTATCTTGCAGACTTGTCAAGAGACAAAGGATCTCAGTGCTCTGACGAAAGCAGCTGATTTTGTGAAGGCCTTTATACTTGGGTTTCAAGTAGAGGTGAGTCTCCCAACAACCAGATTGAGATTGCTCTAGTTTTCTCATCTGTCCCTGGCCTCTCTGCAAGTTACAGTAAGAAATAAAGAAAAAATCCATAGGTGGTTTTCTGGAAATAAATGTTTTCTAGAAATTGTGACTAGAGTAGACATCCAGTTTCTTAAGATAATGCCAGATAAAAAAGTAGCCTTTGAACAGCAAGTAAACAGAGGACATAGATTGTATGAGACAAGCATAAAGCAATAATCTGTCTCTGAGTTACTCTGCACAGGTCAAGACTGTTCATTTTTCCTAAGCCCAAGCCAATAACCTTCAGTCTGTGCAAAACTCACAGAATCACAGAATTAACTAGGTCGAAAAGGCCTTTGAGATCAAGTCCAATATATGACTTTATCAATTGAGTGCCACATCCAGTCCTTTTTTGAAGACTTCCAAGGATGGTGACTTCACCAGCTCCCTGGAAAGCCCATTCCAGTGCCCAGTCACTCTTTCTGTGAAGAACTTCCTAATATCCAGTCTAAACTTTCCTGGTGCAGCTTGAGACTGTGTCCTCTTGTCCTGTTGCTGGTTTCTGGGACAAGAGACCAGTCCCCACCTAGCTACACCCTCCTTTCAGGCAGTTGTAGTGAGTGATGAGGTCTCCCCTGAGCCTCCTTTTCTCCAGGCTAAACAGCCCCAGCTCCATCAGCTGCTCCTCACAGGACTTTGGCTCCAGACCCTTCATCAGCCTTGCTGCCCTTCTCTGGAGAGCACCTCAACATCCTTCCCAAATTGGGGCACCCGGAACTGAACATGGTACTCAAGGTGTGGCCTGTCCAGTGCCAAGTACAGGGGAAGAATGACTTCCCTGCTCCTGCTGGCCACACTGTTCCTCATACAGGCCAGGATGCTGCTGGCCTTCTTGGCCACCTGGGCACACTGCTGGCTCATGTTCAGCTGGCTGTCACCAGTACCCCCAGGTCCCTTTCTGCCTGGCCACTGTCCAGCCACTCTGTCCCCAGCCTGTAGCACTGCAGGGGATTGTTGTGGCCAAAGTGTAGGACACAGCACATGGACTTACTAAACCCTATATTAACGGATTTGGCCCATCTATCTGTCCAGGTCCCTCTGCAGAGCCCTCCTGCCCTCCAGCAGATCAACACTTGCACTTGCAGCTTGGTGTCATCTGCAAATTTACTAAAAATGGACTCAATCCCCTCATCCAGATCATCAGCAGATACTAAATAGGACTGGGCCTGTTAGAGAAAACAAAACCCACTTTTTTTTCACTGTTGTAGGCGTTGCTCCTTCCTCTAGACCTGTACTGGATTCACTAGAACAGGGAAGGCAGGGCTGAATGCAGGGCCATCTAAGCCTGTGTGGGGTTCTCTAGATGGAAATATTTGTATTGCTGTTGAAAAAAGTGGATTTAATTCTAGCTATTATTTGCTAGGTTATGTGTATAAAGAGGATAGCAGCTTTCAACTGTGGTACTAGAACAAAATAACTGCTGATAACAGATTTCCTGCTCTTTTAGGATGCCCTTGCTCTCATCAGATTAGATGATCTTTTTCTAGAGTCATTTGAAGTTACAGATGGTGAGTATTTTCTGCTGCAGCATTCAAGAAGTAATGTGTGCATCCTGCTAGTATGGGTTTGTTTTATCTCTCCCCCTGCTCCACTTGTATCACTTGCCCTCAAGGATCAGGAAAGCCAGAAACATCTAATTTTATGTAGCACTGGGACACCTTGGAGTCCCCTGTAGAGCAGGAGCTGAACCTGCCAGTGTTAACTTGGTGCACTTGGACTCCATTTCCTCAACATGAGGTGCAGTGCCTTCCTCTGCAGTTCTGAAGGAGACTTTTGCATGCCAAAAACCCTGTGTCAGCATTGGATGCAGTGTGCACTACTAGTCAAAAAAGAGCTGAAATCCAGATGGATCTGTGTTGACCAGTGAAGCTGTTTTCATGGTACTTCGCATGAGTTGTTTCCAGCAACTTGACCAAAAGAAACATAACAGGAATACACACCACTGCTGTTACCCTGGGCATGCTATTCTCATTTCAGTCAAACCTTTGAAAGGAGATCATCTGTCGAGAGCAATAGGGAGAATAGCAGGGAAAGGTGGAAAAACCAAATTCACCATAGAAAATGTGACCAGGACACGCATCGTTCTCGCTGACGCGTAAGTACAGCCTGACTTCCTCCCAAGCAAAGCACAATCCCCCCCTCAGCTAATCCATGTCCTCTGCCAGGAACAAAGATAACTTAAAATTTATGAGTAGTAATAGGAAAAAATATTTAAGAGAATATTTTAATGAACACAATTTATTTGGCCTTTTGTTATGAGAATGAGAGTGTCACCAGCACACAGAGAATTCAGTCATTCCCCACAGTGTAAGAACTCCTTCTTACCAATAAAGTTGAACTCACCAGCACAGCAATGCTTTCCTCCTGAAGCTGCTACACTTTTAAATTTGCAAATAGTAAAATCTATTTTAAAAATATTTAGAAGATCACAGGTCTTATACCATAGGTTTTGGCTGGGGTTTTGTCTTTTTTGTAGAAAAGAAACGAGTTCACTGAGAGAAAATTCCACACCTATCTCTAACCTCCTGTTCTCTATTAAATGTGTAATCTCCTAAGTTACTTTCCATTAAATACTGCTACTTTGGTTTTTACAGGAAAATTCATATTTTGGGATCTTTTCAGAACATTAAAATGGCAAGAACAGCAATTTGCAATCTAATTTTAGGTAAGTCCTCTTATCTAATCTTCACTCCATAGAGATCCTACAATTTGAGAAACTGCTTTGTAGCTCTCACCCTTATTCTGTCCACACCAACATTTGGAACAAATAGCTGGCTTTTGATTTAGCTGCAGCATTCCCTAAGGGGTCTCAAAAGCCAAAGGGAGCAACCCACTCTGAAAGCAGAAGTTGAGCTCTGCACTTGCAGTAAGACAGGATGACTGACCTGGACCAGCCTTCTCACCCTTTGGCTTAGTTCTTCACTTTTAACACAGGTGTGAGCAAAACACATCCATTTTTGTGATAGATTACCTTGTTTTCTGACTGGATTTGTGCCTTCTTCTGCAGGAAGTCCTCCATCCAAAGTCTATGGCAATATTAGGGCAGTGGTCAGCAGAGCAGCTGAGAGGTTCTGAGTTGCATCACCAAGGACTGGGGCTGGAAGTGCAGGCTCCTGGACACATGAGAAGCTGAGAGCTACAGAAGCCATCAGTTTTCTGCTGGATTTGGAAGCCCAGAAGAAAACCGGGACAGTTTGTGCAGTCTGATTGCCTTTGGACATGTGGTCTGATTTGAGCTTAATGTTTCTGTGTAGTCATTAAAAGGTATTTTAAATTGTGTCTATTTCAAAAGTCCATATCCAAAAATGATTTTACTTGAAGGGCCTGAAACAAAAACCTGCTTCATTACGGATTTTCTGAACATCAGACTTAAGAGGCTGCTTCTTCAGAAAACCTTGGTGAATAATGTTTTGAGCCTAAAGGGATTAGCAGCGTTAAGCATTTATAACCACACATCATGGTTTAGTATCTTCCTGAAAAAAGGAGACAACTGGAACACAGAGTTCACTGGCACAGGCTGTCCTCTGTCGCTGCTGCTGGAACAATGTGCAGTAAAGAGTAAGATGAAGAGGTAAATAACACATTTGAACTGAATCCTGAATGGGCATGTATATAGATTTCTTAATTCCTAAAAATTATCTGCAAGGACAGCCTAGTGAAGCCAGGAGCTACCAGGTTAAGCACTTTCCAGTGTACCAGAGCACCAACAACTCTAAGGTCCTGTGTGTCTCCTCCTTAAAATATTACATAAGTAGCATAATGCAGCAAAAGTAGGGGGAGAAATTGGAGTGACCAGTCCCAGGATGACTTTAAAATGGACCATCTTCTCCTAAGGTGCCACGCAACCTTCTGCAAAGTGTCTTGCAAAAAAACCAATTCAGCTCAGGCTTGGGAATGAAAATAAACTGAAATGAGATGATTAAACGCACAAGCAAATTGAGTAAGCATTTAGGTCAACGTCCAAATTTCCAGAATAGCACTTCACAGTATGGGATTATCACTATAGCCAAAGTGATTCAGTCCTTCAGTTGCCTGCAAATTTAAGCCTTTCTGGAGTTACCTCTTAACACACAGAATTTGGGAGTCTGAGCTATACAGGGGACAGTGTACACATTCTGAGCAGCTCCCAGTGCACATACCCGGTCACTGTGTTTTCTCTTCGTTGGCTGCTTATGTCATTTATTTCAATTAGCTTGAAAGATAAAAGAGTGAGGCAAGAGCACACAAAATGAATGTTTATCCTAACACCTGCACCCCAAAGAGCACAGCACAGAGCTGCTGGGAAGGGCATACCTTTGCAAGGAGGCCAGCATCACCAGCACAAAGCTCAGACTTTTTCTGAGACAGGAACTCCATTCTCCACCTATGTTCATGTTAGGGTGGGACAGTTTGTTTTTTAAACCACTTTCTGCAAGGATTTCAAACACAGTACATTACCTACTTTGAACACTTAGCAAAGAGAACCAGATGTGCCTTTAAACAACCTCAACATGTCTTGAAACACTGAAATGAACCCTGGAAGTGTTCAGCAGACCCTGTGGAATTTTTCAGTAAATCTTAATAATTGAGGAGTGGACAAAAAACTATGAACAAGTTTCAGAGCAAGGTGCAGAGCTGATTTAAGGTGAACAAGAAAGGTACTGAGCGCCCCAGCCAAGGTTCAAATATTTTATTTTGTATTCATACAGTATGAAGGTTCTTATAGTTCCCACAATATATGATGTAGCATGCAGAGGAAAAACTAAACATTCAACATAAATCATTTTTCCCCACACAAACTGAAAAAAAACCCCTCATCCCTCCCCTTCCAGTCCCCCTAAAGAAATAACATTAGCGCTAATTTCTATAATGCCAGCCAAGATATGCACAAGCAAGAAAAACTGAAAGCATTTGCTAAAATGTTTGTAACAAATACTTATGTACAAAAAATTCACAAAAGACTAATTCCCCCTTGAAGCAGAGCACATGGCAGTTGACACTGGAACAGATACAACCACTGGCTGGGATTATAAACCACGTACTGATCCAGAGGAAGAAAAAAGTTACATGTAGTGGAGATTTTTGTTTTGAACATTAACATTTACCAAAGTTTGGCAACATTATCTTTTTAATTATGCAAATTATGTAAACAAGAGGAACATTTCAAATCGATCTACATGCAAAACTTCATGTCATGCAAGGACACTAAGCACCTGGATTTCTCTCTCACAGACAGAGCCCATGATGTGCAGCACTCAGTTGAAGGAACAGCTATGGCAGACAGGTGCTCGATTGAAGAGGTTCAGACAACCTGCACTTTCCACTGCTCATTATAAAACAATTTTTTTTTTAAATAGAAAAACTACTATACAGGAAAGATGTACTGTCCTAAAAAATCTAGCAAATGTTTTTCTTCCAGCCAATAGTACCACTGCAGAAAAGGGAAGGGATGATATAAAGTTGTAAAACATGGCTCGCTACTTTTATATCACACAAATAGATCAAGTTACCTTCCATTACAAATTATGATATGGACAAATCTAGAAAAAAAAAAAAAATTTCTCCAGGAAAAGGACTGGAGAACTGCAAGAGGTATAAATTTAGATAGTGTGAAGTTTTCCTCCTCTATGGCATAGGTTAACAAGATTTCCCACCTGTATGAATCATATATACATATATATATATAAAATATTACCAGTTATTTAGCTACCTGTAGTATTTTTTAAATGCAAGGGGGAAAACTATCATGGGTGAAACAACAGAATTTAAGTGGCAAGAACATTTTATAATCTAAGTACTGTATAAAATAAGTAGATGGGAATCCTGCACAGTTATGTTGATCCTAATTTCATTAAGCTAAGCAGAAGAGAAAATCATGAATGCATCTACCACCTTAAGCAGCTGTATCTAAACTGAACCCAGAACAGCAGAGTTGTCTTGGCTTCAGGACAGCTGTAACTGCTCCCAGTTCCTGGGTGACGGAATCTAACAGCCATCAAAGCATTCTGCAGTCACTATATGCACACGAGGACTAGTTCTTGGCAGTAGCATTAAACTATATTCTCATATTAAGTAGAACTGTACTAAGTTATTTAGCAAAGAGACACAGTCCCTGGTAATATATTAACAGGTATAAATAAACTTAGTCTCCCGTGTTACAAAAAAAAAAAAAAGTAATTAAGGTGATTTAATAAGAAGCAATGCTTTGTCAGCCATTCAATATATAGAAACATCTGAACAGTCACAGGAAAAGAGTTGACCTAAGACCCAAGTTAAAATTTTACATTCTTCTACTATATATATAAAACTGTGTGAAATAAAAGTAAGGATGTATATCCATATATTGAACTGTTAATATTCTGCTTGGCACTTTGTACTCTAGGTTTGTTTCTGAATCAAGTATATTAAATTAAAGCCCACCTAGCTACTACATATAGAAAGCTACATATATATCTATATATAAATACACACATATATATATATAGATAGATATTTCCTTGTTATAAAAGATGAAGAAAAATAAATTAAAAAGCCAACCCCTTCCCTTTCTCCGCCACACTGATATGCTCTTTCCATCTTTGCTGTCCTTCAGACTTTAAAGTGCTACACTGAGTTATTGAGAGAATAAAAGTTCAATAACACTTAGTTGGCTTCATGAGGCTCATGTTGGAAAATGTGGCTTCACAGAGAAAAATACTTCCATTTAAATACACAGAGAGCATTGCTGGACGTCTGGAGCAGATCTTCAGAGATGGAGAAGAAAGCAAAAGTGTTGGGTGGTGCCCTACAGAGTCACACATCTACGACCATCTTTTTGTGGATATCTAGGCCTCCTACAACCTGGGAGAAAAATAAGGTTCAGAAAGATGAGAATTGAAAGTTAGCAAGGTGCAAAGAACACATTCAATAAATGCATTGAGGTCAATCATAAAGGTAGTAAGTACTTCCTGGCCTCTCCAAACTCCAAACTGATTTGTGAGAGATTAAACTAATTACGTACAAACCAAGGTAGTTCAGTATTAGTACAATTTACACGCTCAAGGGCCTGATAACCAGTGCAAATAACAGCATTAGGCATTCCTCTCCATCTCATATTACAACCCTGTAGTATTTTTGTGCATGTTAAGTAAAATGGTGACTTCTAAAACACCCTGTGAACCTTCCTAGGAAAAGGAAAGGGCCTTAGGAACAGCCACAGGATTTCTGACAGGACTGCACACACCCAGCAAAGAATTACCAGTGTTCACAGATGTGTGATCCATGCAGAACAGAAGGAAAAGAAAAGGTGCCATGTCAGAGGAACATTTTATAATGCAGGAACAAAATTCAAAGGCCGAATGCTATGTGCCAAAGACAACAAATGAAGAGGCAATTTTGTAGAAACGCGGTGCCAGATTCAGAGAGTGTAAAACTCAAGAAAAAGAAGAAGAGGTTGTAGAACTGAAAAGTGTCTTGTCAGGAGGTCAACAAAAACTGAAGAAATTAAAAGTAAGGAAGAGAAAAGTCCATCAGTAGCACAAGGCCAGAAGCCTGGGAAGAAGCCCAAAGACAAAAGAAGAGGCAACATCACATTTGATGGATGGCTGGAAGAGAACAGCCCACTGCAAGAAATAAAATAAGCAATGCACTAATCCAGGCATTTGCAGGCTGAAGCTCTAACTTCTTTGCAGACAAAATGTTTTTTTACATGATGTCACAAAAATAATTAAAATTTTTAAAAAATCCCCAAAATGCAAACAATAGAACCTTTTCACTTTAGTAGTTGGTGGGATGGCAGATTTCCACCACCCCCCTCCCCTTCTTTTTTTTAGAACTCACATATTTTTTGAGTTATGAACATGTTTGAACTGAAGTTGTAAATTCAAAGATGAGGACAAAAAGCAATGCCCAAACCATGCCACCAAGTGTATCTTCATTAACATACCATTTAAAATCAATGTGTAAACACTCATTACTGCTATTTTCAAAGGATCAAGATTCAACATGTCATTTACTTTTTTTGAGAAACTAATTTAAAACTTGCTGTCAGGTAATTAAATAAATATACCACATGGGTTGAAATCAACCCCTTCAAGCACTAAATGCTACATTTAATGCATTCTGATCAGTAAACCTCTAAGTTTTTAAAATGAACCTTTCAACTGTTTACTCTTTTTCCAGAGCAGCACTTGAGAGGTTTTATTTCTCTCTGTAAATGACCCAAGTTTTCTTTAGAAGTTACTTACAGCACAGAATTCTTCAAAGGATATTCTTCCATCACCATCCTTATCTGCATTAATTATGGTTTTATCTACAATTTGCTGTAACTGAGTGTCTTTGAGATTGTTCCCAACCATCATCTTCAGCACCTGGAAGAGCTCTCCATTTGAGATATAGCCATCTTTGTCCATATCATAAATGCGAAAAGCAACTGCAGAAGTAAAAAACAATGATCAAAAAAAAATCAACCAACCATTTGGTAGCAACTATGGATGGAAAATAATACATACTCACTTTGGAAAACACCTGAAATTGTTTTAGCACCAGAAGTAAAAGCATTGTATGAACACCAAAAAAGAAAATCTTCCCCATCACAAGTAAAGCACCCAGGCAGCAAAAAAAATTACAACCTTCCAGGAAACAGATGTCTCAAAATCCCATCTGCTGCAAACAACTTGGCATCAAGACTGAATTTATTTTTAAACATTTCAATCTTATTTATTGGAAGCAACATCCGTAACTGAACCTGTCTCTTTTCTACTCCTAAAAGCCTGGGTCTGGAGATGCACTTCTGAAACAAGAATTAATGCTTCCCTACTCTAAAAGCAAAGAATTGAGTATTATTCTCAGATCCTGTAAATTCACAGAACTACACAGCAAGATGTTCTCAAGTGATTTTTTTTCTTTAAAAACAGAAAGCAACCAAAATTTTTCAGAAAGCAACCAACCTCCTTCAACCTTCTCTGCAGAAAAGGGTGCTAACAAAGCTTCACACAAATAAAGGACAAAATGTGCAAAAAGCTTACAATCTACTTTGATGATTTTCCACTCTTTACAACCATTTGGATTTGCCAGTTTCTTAATCTTAACTTACAAAAGTGTATTTTTGAGGATCAGAAAAGTTTTGTTAAGGAAAATCAAAATACTTACACCTCAACTTCTGTTCCTTATCTCCTTTGACACTGAACTGGGAGACTCCTTCTATAAATTCTAAATAATACAAGGAAAACATGTATAAAAAGTGTTATTTTTTAATAAACAAGTCAGTATTCAGAAAATTTTCAAAACTGTAAAGCCAATCTAATCTTTAAAATTCTAAATTCTAAAATATTGTCTACCTTGTGACACCTAAATATCTGCATGCTTTTATATTTAATGCTCTTCAGTGGGAGGAACCCCAAATCCAATGCAGCACTCACTAAACAGACTTGGTCAAACCAGGATTTAAGGAATTTTGTTGCTGGACCTTCCCAAGAACCTGACAGAAAACTCTAAGATCTTTACTAAAGCTACTCTAATTGAGACTAATTGTACAACTCCTCTCAATACTGGTTTCTTAATGTAAAGAATTACATTGAAACTAAAAACTGCTTTTGAAGAATTACTAAAGTAATATTTTTCTCTAAAAAAATGGATTTTTGCCAACTTCCTGTTCCCACCCAAGAGGAACAACTCTTGATAACTGTATTAATCACAGCTCAATGTCACAGACAACATGATCATCATTGTTCATGACTATCTATTTTTAAGAAAGGAATTTTAAATAGTTCCATGCAACAATTACTGCTTCCAATCAAAACATTCTGGCTATACTTTAGCTATCTCTATACACATTTATGGGGTTTTGTAAAGGTTAGCAACTCTTGTATATTAATACATTATTTAAAATGTCAGTCTGTCAGTATAAATAAGATTTAAGTACTTACTCCAATTTAAAAAAAAAAAAAAATGCAAGACTGATTAACCTTCTCCAGCCATAAGCAACAAGAAATATTAATTATTACCTTGGACAGAAGTTACAAACATTATCACTTCTAAAGGTCAGATAGTGGTTTAAGATCAACTAGTGATGAAGGTTATAGCTTGCTAGCCCTTTTAAACATGAACATTTAAAATAAGTCTAAAATTTTGAGAAATGTTCTAAATCAAATCTTCTGGGTTGTTTGGAATTTTTTTTTTTTCCTTCAAGTGTCAATCTAAGATCTACCTAAAAAGCATCCCATATAAGAAGTATCAACAGAAAAACCTGGGCTCCTTTCTATTTTCTGAATACTCCAAAGGACAGATTTCATTTTGATATTTGGATAAATACACCTTATGCAGTAACACACCACTTAGCCTACCACAATTTCTTCAGTCTCTCCTCAGCATTAAAATTAAGAATCTAAATTGGTGTACTTTAAGAGATATTTAATGAGTAATCCTCAGTCAGCATGACCTTAAAGGCAATTACTAAACAATGTGCTCTTTTAAACATTTCACTCCAAAGTTCCCTAAGGCAGAGAAACTAGTTTTACTGATATTTACTTTCACTAGGATTTAGTACGTTATTTTAGCAAATTTTCCTCATCTCTCCTCTCTCAGATGAAGAAAAAACATGAAAGCTCTAGGAATTCTGAAGTACCACCACCTGTCACAGAACACTGTGCCTTACCTTTGAAATCCACTTCTCCATTGCCATCTGTGTCAAATATATCTATTACTCGCTGTACTAATGGGTTCTGTTGCAATTCAGGTAAAGACATGAACTCCTCCACGCTCAGAGAACCAGAGTTGTCCAAATCAAGCTTCTTGAATCTCTTTCCTAGTCGTTTTATCTCATCAGCATCAACTGAAATGAAAAACAACCCCATACTTAGAAAGGCTTCAGTAAACCCTTTGCAGTTAAACATAAGGCACATTTCATTAATTTCCTGCAAAATTCTCTCCTACTTTACTGTAACTATTAAACACCTATAAAGGTAACATGAAATTCTGAAGCAAACACAGTTTTATTTTAATAAGACTTACCTTTCTTTCTCCCTGCACCTGCCATAATACAGCTATTAGCCTTGTGACTCACTGAATACCACATGCTGACACAACATTTTGAAGGATTGAGGATGCTTAGCTAGTTAGTTCTTAGTCAGACAGCTTTTACAAATACCATTTATGAAGAAATTAAGGAAGAGACCAAGTGTTCTCTGAAGGAGCTAGCATTATGTTTACACTAGACTAACATAATATGTTAGGACAATGACAAAAGGTAATTATATTCAATTATATTCAACTTATTAGCAAAACTAGTGCTTCTTCAGCACACTGAACATGAGATCTCCTGGGATAAGTGTCAAGTTAAGCAGGTTAACTCTCCTACTGTTAACCAGTTATCTCTCACCTATTCAAAACATCCCTCTGACTGACCTAAAATAATTTTTCCTCTCCATTTCCAGACAGGAAAAAGATACACCTGTAGCCACAACCTGCACACAGCTTTTTTTTTGTCCCAGAAATTAAAGTAGATTCAGGTTGTGCAGCAGCATGTCTTCATCTAATCTCTTCAAATTTATAGAGAATCTCAATTAAAGCATACACCTAGTACCCTATTTTACACATCTCATTATGCCAAGGATAGACTAAACCTGTGAATCCATAAACACAATTAAATGCAATCTTGTACAATGCTACTGCTGAAAGGCTTGAAAAAATTTCCCCAGAACAACCTGATAATATCCTGTCAGCAGCTCCATTTACAAGATCCCAGTCTGTTCACATGTTGCTCACCATTTTTGGCTATAAAGGAGAAACTGGGGTTCTCAGGAATCCTAGAAGAAGCTCAGCATAGAGCAAACTACAGCAAAAAGACCTTGCAGAACCTAAGGCTGCAAACTCCCCCTACCAATCTCCTCCTTAACCTGAGCAATTCCTTCAGTACTTCTTAGCTCCATTTAGTAGTGTTTGCTGTAATAGTAACAAAAATTGTATCCTATCTTCCACAAGGCACATACCTCCACCTGATCCATTTCACATCACATTTGCACATTCTTAGGCTTTTGTGAAAGTGCAGCATAAACCAAACAGCTCTGAGTCTTTTCAAGACATAAGGTCAGCCAGTCTGCAGAGCTTCATGTTCTGAAACTGTAGCCAACTCAAAATCGTGATCCTCTACCAACAGTAACCAACTTCCAATTCAACTCCTTCCTCAAAACCTTCCATTGTTTTTTGTTTTTTTGTCTAAAAACCAATGAGACACAAATACAGAGTCCTCACTGTATTATTTCAGAATGAGAGAGAGCCTGAGAGAAGTCCAGAGGCACAAGATGATTTTTCTGACACTCTGCAGTCAGTCTCAGTTACTGCTTGCAACTGCAGAGACAAAGGGCAAAAAACAGTGTACAGTCCCAGAATAATCTTCTCTTTCCTCTGCCAGAAAGTGACAGACCTGATTCTGCCTCTAGGGCTATAAAAGCAAGACTAAACATAATTTGCTTCCCTTGGTTTCTAGTGTGGTATTTCACACAATTAACCTCTTGACTGCTCTGAAATATTCCTTTTACCCCAGTTTGTGCAGAAGCCTTGTACGTGACTGGAGGTGTACCCTGGACAGTGCAACACCACAGCAGGGGCAGCAGCACATTGCACAGGAACCCTTCTAGAGGACACAGAAGGAGACAGAGTAACCTGGATGTAACCATATAGTAACCTGGATGTAGAACATTATATGTGACTAAAAGAATACAGTCTTAAAGAGGAATGGCAAAGCAGAGCTCCACAGGAGCTCCATCAGCACAAAATGCTGCTTCCCATCCATACACTGAAGGTACTTTCCAACTTTTGCCTCTGTACACAGAAACTCTTTTGCTTCCATTCATCCTTGATCCCAGTCCTGCCACTGGACAACTACTGGGCCCACCCCATCTTAATGAAAAGACAGCACCTTGGAAAGCTGCAAATGTGGGAACTTCATTTTTAGTGCAAGTTCTGCTTGCAACTCGCAGAGAAAGAGTTGATACCCAAAAAAAATCCTCACAGCAAAAGCATTTGAAAAAGCATAAAAATATTAAGGGTGGCTTATCACAGTACCTATGTATTTTACTACCTAGTAAAGTAAGTGTAGGAATAGACATACTTTATACCTGTATTACTTCACTTTAAAACAACAGCATACTCTAAGTATTGTCTATGGTGTATATACTGTCAGTTTCTTACCAGAGTAGTGGAATCTCACTTCCAGTATAAACAGAAAAACTAATCTTTCCATATGGTCATTTTAAAGCCTCCTAAGCAACCTAAACACCTTCATAGTTCTGCAATTTCACAAAATCACAATGGAAAAAAATGACAGAAGCATTAACACAGCTGGATCTCTTCTCCCTTGCCACAAAAACTAATGAGTTAATGAATTGCAAGTTCTATAATATTTTCATGTAACACAAACTCCTAAGTACCAAAACACAGCATTTCATTTCACAAATTAGGATGGAAACATAGAGCTGCCTGGGTAAGACCATTTTCTCACAACCCAGAGTTGACATTAAAGAAAGTCTTATTTCATTACTTCTGTTCCATTTCCTGCTTTGGGAGCTCAAGTCCATGCCATTTTCCCTCACAAATATAAGAGCAAAGACTGGAAGTGACACCCAGAGTTCTGTCAATGTTCTGCTATGAAGTGGAGCTAATTAGCACACATACAAGTCACTCACACACGGCTGCACAGCTTAAACTGGCACAAGCTGGCACAAGACAGACAAGCCCAACTTTGCCATTGTAGAAAGACATGCTAAGAAAACAAACTGTTGTCAGAAAGGTATTTTGTCTCAATATATCTCCAGCAGGAACTACCAATACTACAAAAAGAATGTTTTCTTGTGGAATTCAGAAACTATTTCACAGAACACAGTATTAACAAGCAATGCTGCTCTGCCATCATGTGCTGGGCACAAGAACCACTGCTGGGTTAACCAGCCTCGCATTTGCAGTTAACAAGGTCCTTAAATTCAAAAGCTAGCAAGTGTAAGAGAAGAAATTTTGTTTTGTTTTGAAGATTGTAGGCAAGGAGGTCAAGATTATGGACGACAAAGATAGGAATCAGATCACAGGAAGGGGAGGAGGTTGCAGAGGCTTGTAGGGCTCAAGAATGTTCGTGTTTTGCTGAACTCTAACAAAGCAACAGCTGCCACAATTATGAAATTAAGGATACTTGAAAAATGTTAATTACTCTTTCTCCACATATACACACATCCAATTTCATAGCTCATACCAGCTCAACTTCAATGCACAATCCAGGTACAAACATCTGGAAACAGTTCCTACTAGAAATGAGATTACAAATTTCTCATTCTAAACCTTGAAACATTCAAGCAAAGGGCTTGCCTGCACTGGAGATCTAAGAAAGGTTCTTTTCTTAAGGGGCAAAAAACCAAAAAAAGTCAAAAAACAGTACTGAAAAAAATTAGCATCTCTGCCAAAAGCTGACCAAATAGTAAACTCTTCCAATGTTTTGTTTCTGGCAATTGACACACCATGAATGACAGTACTTGCAGGAGGAAATAATGAAAAAGCAAAGTAAATGCTGGACTAAGAAAATTTTCTTCAATAGTTTATGAGCACATAAATGTCTGTTCCTAATGGATGTATCTGGAAAAACATGACATTACTGTGTTCATAACTGACTTTTACCAGAATTTTGTATCAGAACCTCATTATTTTTCCTTAAATATATTGCAGGCACCTCACCTCCTGTTAAATCCTTTCCACAAGCTGAATTTTAAAAAGCTTATGCAAAAAAAATGCTTATGAAAAAAAATTATATTTCAGCAGCATCTTTGTCTTCATAGAACAGCTTTAAGAAATAAGAATGCAAATATAAAATTAGGGATGAATACATCACAGTATAATATGCCTTAGATTTGCATACCTTCTGTCTATTCTTTCTTCAGTTCAGAGTCTTCATTTCTGGTGACTCTCCCTGCCTATGCTGAGTTTACCTAACAACTATGGAGGTCTTCTGGGGATTAATGCTTGTTTCTTCATTCTCCTTTGGACTTTTTAAAGGAAAACAGCATACATTTATATGGAACAGCAGATTTCAGTAATACCTTATTCATTTTTTGTTGATATTATCTCCCAGAATGAACATATACAACAGTTCCCATCCAAGATGGATGCTCCCCTTTTTAACAAGGCCTTTATTTCCCTTGTCCTTATCAACAGACTTAAAATTCCACATAGTTCTCACTGAAGAACAGAGCACTGAATTAAACTTTTAGTCTAAACAAAAAATATGACTTTGTGCCCACACAAACTCAAGATCTTAAGTTCTGCTGGAAATGCAAGGCACAAGATAGTTCAGATCTAAGGGAAAGCTGATTTGAGAGGACTGATGGTGGCAGTAGCAGACAGAATTTAAGAAGACCAGCTCAGGAGACCAGGACAGATAAAAACACCAGGAACTCCACGTCCACAGTAGTGTAAAAAGGCAGTAACACCACTGAGGCAAACCAGGAGGACTGAGCTTTGTTTACACTGTTTGGGGCAGAGTTTGCCTGTGACTCATCACCACAATGAACAACCCTGAGCATTCCTCTCCCTCAGATCTGAATTAGCCATTTTTGTGCTGTGCTCCCCAGCTCACAGGGGGCTTTGTGCTTCCTATGCCTTCCACCAGAATCTGACACTATCCCATCAGCTTGGCTCTGATGCCTGAGCTTACAAACTTACTAACTGGCTGGAAATAATAACTGCTAAGTGCTTTTCTTTAAAACCCTCTGTTGGCAACCCTGTAAAACACCAAATTCTGCACTGTTCTAAACCACGTCAAATTATTTATGTTTATTTCTAATACATTTTGAATCTTGTTCCCCTTGTAATTAACATAAGATGGGTGTTAAATAGTTCTGGTACTAAGGGGGTTTTTGTTTTTGAAAGAACTATCAGTACTTTCAAAAGATTCCTCTTCCATCCAAGTATTAAAATTCTTAGGGCCAACACCTGCTTCATCTCTTGAATTTGTTTGCATACATCTAAAAATATGATGAATCAGGTTAAAATGCTTCCAAGAAACTACATGCAAATGCTTCCCCTCACTCCCATTTTAGTGCAGGAGCCTTATCTCCCAGTTGCTCATTTTCTAATACGCTCATCCACACCACTGAGCTACTCAAGTTCTTTCCCCAGCACAGCAGTAGAGGATGATCCATCAGATTTTAAAACAACTCTGTTTCAAATTGTTATGCACGCAACAATCTCAGATAAGACTGTAAAAACTATTAAAGTGGCAACTCAAAAAGCTTTATTAGAAGCCAATTCCACTTTGCTCTATGTTGAAAACAGTTATTTCAGAAAAGAATTTAATACTAATTTTTCCAGTTAACATAAAGGTACATAGCTTTCTATTAATGTAAGAACCAAAAGTAAAGAATGCCCTAAAACTACAGGTTTCTGAAATCCACTACACTCAGTGATGCTTGAAGAGGATAATTGCTTATGTATTAAGAAGCATGGTACATCCATTGCTGCAGAGCACATAATATACACACAGACATCTGCAAAAAGTACAGACCTTAGAAAAGCTGTACATCTCTCAGCAATTAGGTGCTGAGCACTTCTGAAATCCATAATGTTTACCCCTGTATTTAAAAGGTTGGCTTTTCAGATACTCTTAGAATACTGGCACAAAGGTTTAACTAACAAAAGCCAGATCAGAGTGTGGTCACAGAGAGACCCATTTCCACTGATTTTTTTCAAATATGAAATCATTATGGACAAGAATATTGCTAAGTTATTAGGAGAAATTTTAAAATCAAACATGTTCTGAAATTAATTTTAAATGTTTCCAGACTAATCTTCCCCCAGAAGAATGTATTGCAGAGATCTCAAAATAAAACACAGCTTCAGCAAAACTTGCACCTCTACCTATGGTCTCATCTGATTCACAAATATAACGTTTCAGAGTAGCAACTAAGTCAGCCATTTCAGTTTTGGAGATCACATTTCAAAAAGATGACGCCCTTGAGAACACATTCAACCACTTGTCTTGTATATGCTTACACACAGCTGGCCTAATCCTTTTCATGACTTCAGATGTGTCAATTACAATTTCCTAAGTTAGATACTAGTCCTTCTTATCCTAAAATCTAAACACTCTACAAAAGAATGTTTATATTAAAAATACTACACCATAAACTATTCTTTACTGGATAACAAAATAGTTTTCTCTGTATCTTTTTGCTGTAATAAAATTTTCTTACAGATAATTTGACAGATTCTGGCTGACATCAAATTTTCACCAGGGAAAGCAGTGGTAGGTTTTCAGTAATTTCTGGTACAGCACAGCTGAGAAACAAAACCAAACCACTTTAAGGAATCCAACAACACTAAATCACCCAGTGAGAAGAACGAGTGTTCTAAAATGAAAGGTCAAAAGAATATGCTTGACTATTTAATGGTGTGCATCCTCTCCTTCATTCAGTATCCTGAATTTGCTTCACATAACTGCCAACTTTAACACAAAGTTATTCTTATGAGACACCAAAGTAGCAACTGTAGCACCAAGCAGAGGTTATGACCCAATGCCTCCATCCAAACAGCATTAATACATTTTTACTAACTGGAAATCTTCAAAAGATGAAAATTCAAAATCCCTATCAGATGACCTTCAAAGACATCGTCTGGTCTTGCCTTGAAAGCTTTAGATCTATCAGTAACAATTTCTGGGAAGCAGCAGGAACATTTAACATTTGAAAAATTACACGAATGTCTACTTGGTGGACCTGCTTCCAGACATACAGCTGTGCACATCTGTGCTCAAAACCCCAGTTTTAGAACATTGAGGCACACAGGATCTTTAAGCACAGCCCTATCACTGCAGTGGCTGGCCCACCCAAGCAAAGGGACAGTGATAACTCCATTTTCCTGGTGTGTATAGTTATGTTGCCCAGGGATACAGCTGACCTTTTGCTGTGAGAAAGGCCATCAGAGCAGAAGAAACTTTAATCATGCAAAACTTCACATTTAAACAACAACAGCCTCAACATATTGTTTAACCACAGAACGTAATGTGAAAATCCTCACCTTCTCTGCAATCAAAATGGGCAAACAAGCTCAGTAATAAACCTTTAGGCTGCCCATTGCTACCAATGAATATAGCTTGTCCTAGAATCAGAAGTTAAGGATGGAGATGCTTACAACTGTGACATTGACACAGCTAACTAAAAAAATCATTCTTCAGAAACCACTTTATCTCTAACAAAACATTGACCAATAGAGCAGTAATGTAAGATTGAGATATATATGTATACTATTCAGGAAAACACTACTGAAGTCTTCATCAAATACAAAACTACAACCAGATACTTGCATATAACAAAATATACTGAGAGCATTACACAGCTATGCACTGCTGTGGATGATATTCTCAAGTGTTTGCAAACTTATGACTCAAATTAGAATTCAGGTAGATGCCCCCATTAGGCACACAGGACTTGCAAATTACCAGCTAAAGCCTCATGTCTGAAAAAAAAACACATTTAGACAAAGACTTCTACATGACTATCTGCTTTCTATTACAGTTTGAGTTATGAGAGCCAAAGGCCAGCACAAGCACATGACAAGCATTGTGAAAGAAATCCAGAAAACAGTCCCTTCTCTTTAAGAGCTACCCTGTTTAAAAACAAGATGTGATTCACCCAAGATAAGGAATTTTATGAATTAGTTCAGAATTCACACACACACATCTACACACACTTTAGGGCTAAAGAAAATCATTCTATAGGAAATGCAACTAAAAATAGGTACACTTAGCACAACACCACAAGAACATTATACATGACAACCCTTTCTTTGGTCAGCTTTCAGCAAAAAATACTTTGTCATTTTTACAGGGTAGACTAACCCCATGAGATGGAGCAACAAATTTTATTCTCACATGGCCAGAAGCAAGTAACACCAAGTGGGTTCTCACCTAACTGCTTGGCTGCAAGCACACACAGGGGAACAACAAAGCTCATTTAGTCTCAACCTCTCCTTCCTCTGAGGGCACAAAGCCAGTTTATGCAATATACTTTGCTCCTAACACATCACAGACTGCACCATGAGCTGCTCCATATCCCTGAGGAACTGGCACCAGGACTGATGGAAAAGCCCCACTGGCTGAACTACACTTCACCCTACAGACATCAAGACTATCATAATTTTTTTTTTAATTTTCTAATGGAAGACTCAAAGAAAACCCTCAAAACTTTAAGTGATTTTTGTTTTAAAGATGGACTTATTTTTGATTTTACAATCTAACAGCAAAAACTGTATTATTTCCAAAGGTAATTTTTAACTTTTTAATTATTTTGGTTAGTATATAAACTGCATACCATACATGGAAACTGTACATATCAAGCCCCAAACAAAATTCACTTCTGTAACAATACAGTGTAGCAATTAAAAAAACTTACAGTGCGAGCACATTTCCAAAGGGTAGCTTGCCTCATTTCCCTGAAACACAACAAGAAAAAAAGAGCAAAGTTGCAATTACTCCCAAATTAGCTTTGAGGAACTATTTACATTTCAGCATTGTAAAAATCTCAGGCAGTACAAGTTACATTGTTATTCAAAAATATGTATTTCAGACCCAACAGTCATAAACAGTGTTTTATTTGGATAGATCTATGTTACCAAAACAAAAATATAAAACCATTAAGAGGTCTCCTTAAATGAGAATTCCCATGAAAATGTCAGTTCACATAATTATAACAAGAACTTCAATCCCGTATTCTAAACTCAGAAAAACAAACTCACTACTTATATACTGAGCAAATGCTACTTTTCAAGTTAAAAACATTTAATTTCAAAACTTCGCAAAACCTGCTTTACCGTTTTATTTCATACGCAGAAGCAGACGCGTCCTTACGAATTCCGATGACAAATCTTACTCAATTTGCTTAAGAAAACTGTATCAAGTTTTCTTCCCTGAACCACCTGCCCATTCCCCCCAAAAATGATGCACACAGCAAGAATTAAGCAAAAGAAGAGCTTTACATGACCACAAACTCAGACATAACAGCTTTACATTTAAATATTTTTGTAATGTACTACATTAATATGTTCCTGCTTTATAACTGAACGGAAAGTCAAACTAAGACTTTAAATCCTTGCTACATAACAACACAGTAATAGCACAAAAAACTTTGAGGGTATAAACACTAAATTTGTACACATGGAAATTAACATTAACTACTGCAATATGAACACAAAAAACCCACAAATTTTGTATTTTCCTCCAAATGCCTCACTTTGAGCCAGAGATTACAATACGCACATGCTTAATGACTTTTCTGAATCCATTAGCAAAGGAGAAGCCAGATAAGTGAAGAGATTCATAACCACTTTCAAAACTAATGTTTTTAAGGGAGTGTGTTACACAAGAAAACAAAACACATTTCAGATGAGTCTAAGACAATCTATTCAGCAGTAATTCTCTTATGGTGTGGAGCATAAGGGATTCCACAGCTGAGCACTTGCAAAGAAAGGCTCGTCAAAATGATACAAAACTGAACAGATACAGAGAGATTACTTGACAGAAGGCAGGGGGAAGAATTACTTTTAGCCTAGAAGTTAAATGTGACTGCACTTCCTAATTAGAGCAAAAAGGGGCAGAACAAACATCTCATGAATCTAAACATGTCCAAGGGGAGACGTGGTGGTGTTGTTGTTGAGGGGAATTGTTTGCATTTTTTCATCTCAGAAACGCTTTCACTTTGCTTATCCCCCACAATCCACAGGCGCTCTTGCTTCTTTAAAAAATGTTCATACATTTGCTTTCTAAGTAGGGCAGCAAAAGGTACAGCCTTAATGTCTTCTCCAATGTCTACTTAGAACAAGACAAAGTAGCAGAACAGAAATGTAGATGAGGACCATCAGGCCACAAAAACCTCAGAAGATCAGCAGGGATGTTCTTCAGACAAACTAATTGAACTGTGGCAGGGAATCCAGGAGAGCAGTGCCACGTGGAAAATACTGCATGGATCCCAACCAAAGTCTTAGGATAAACAGCAAAGACCAAAACAGGTAGCAAAAGGCTAGTGTATGCATATGACTATAAAGGGGTAGGGAATCTAAAATGGGAGAAAGCAGAATTTTGAGACAAGAAGAAACAGGAACCAGGGGATCCAGCTAGGCTGCTCAAGACACGAGGTCATGAAGAGGCAAGAAAAACACCAGACTGGAAGGCTGCAAATTAAAGGAGAAAGTTGAATTAAAACCAGTGCATTTATGCACATGCACACAAATATACAATCTTAACTACTACTGCTCTTTTGGGCATTTACATCCTTGTTCAGGTCTTGGGAGAAAATTAATTTCTGGTACGGGCTGCCTATAAACACATAAAATGCTTCTGAAAACTGAGCAGGACAAAATGAAAAAATGAGAATAACTGTTTCCAGTTCATGAAATGAGTAAGTGCAATGTTTATAAAGAGCCTTACTATACATTTAGATGCACATGCTAAGTCATAAGCTAGTTATCTAAATGGAGTAGCCTAAAAAACATATTTGGAGATCAGAGAAAAAAGTGAATAAACTTCAGCTTAGCTTTTCTTTGAAACGGCTATGGCTAAAAAAAAAGTGTTCAGAATACTTACCTATCCAGGACTGGATCTTGAATATCTAAAAAGGTAGAAAAATCTAGTAAATTACAATGTAAAAATTACATGATTATTCAACATTTTCCACATAGTATTTAAGCAAAGTATTTTAAAAAGTAGTTACCTGCTATTGATGTGTTGAATATTCATCTTCACAGGAAGAATCCAAAATTCTTGTAAGATTTAATAGGAGGTTGATGGGAGGTGGGGAGTGTGTGTGGTACAAATAAACATCTGAACTACTCATGCCAAAATTCCTGTTTACACTGCTGTGACCTGGACAAACACAAAGATGGTGCTCTATACCACAGCCTTGATCTTCAGAGATTAAGAGGAATGATTTGGTTTCCGGAGCAGGCATTTTTTATCCTGTTCCATCAGCAGCAGTACAAGACGGTTCCTTACTTGCCCCCAAATACAATCAGGAAGTGTATATGCTCTGAGACAGGAGATAAACCTTGAAACACAAGCACTAAGCTGGCTGAATATTTTGGTTGCTTAAAAAGCAAGGATTGTTTAAGAATAGGCAGGCAATAAGTAAAATGGAAGGTCTAGAGTTATATCCACATTCAGGTGTTCAGAAAAAAAGTAGGGAGGGAAGCACAGCTATGAGACATCATTAAGTATCAAACAGACCCTCTAAGTAAAAGGAAAGAAACTGGATACACATTTTTATCTGTACAGTTTTAATGCAAACAATTACCTAATTTTAACACCAGATAAGGAAGCATTCTAAAGAACACTGAAAAATATTCTTTGTGATTGAGTGCGCTAACAGAAAATTTGAGTTACTGCAAATGATCACTATAATTATACACCTTATTCATTAAAGTAACACTGCATTTACACTTTATTTTATAGTTTTAAATTATACTAATCTATAAAGGCCAAAGCCAGTATAAAACTCCAAAGCTGTAATTTCATCTCCAATATAAAAGTTCATTTATACAAATGCATCTGAGTCACAAGGTTCTGACACAGCCCTAAATTGTCAATTTTAAAACCTCATTATAATATTAGTGTTTCCTGGCAGATATATCTTTATCATACCTCACAAAAAGTAAGAGTATCTGCTCATATACACTATTTCAGCACATTTAGAAACAAGTGACACATGGTTTGTTGAAGAAATGCAGCTTTTACAGAGTCAATGCTCCACAAGAGATTTACTTGGCACCTACGCCCAGTGTAGAACATGCCTTCCTCAGCTGCACCTGGGTATCCCAACCAGACTGCTGGAACTCCACTCTCTCCCAGGCTGCATCAGTAGAAAAAGCAGCTGAGATACTAGAGATATTCTGAATACCCTTATTCTTTTAGACTAGTCTTGAAATTTTCTTAAATGCTGTTAGAAGCCTGTGAGTTAATTCCCAGTTAAACAGCCACAAAAATCATGACTTGTTGACAAAAATAATTACAGATAAGGGAAAAGTCCAAAATCTACTAAAGGAAGGCTGACCCAATTCTGAGTATTGCAGAAATACCAGTTTCCTAGAGAGAAGTCAAAACACATCACTAAAGGAGCTGACGTGACACATAATGTGTTCCTTTAAGAACAAAAGTAGGTTTTGCAATTTTCTACTAAGTATTCTTTTCTCCTTTCAGCAGCTGTGCCTTTTTACTAGGTAAGAATAACCTCTTAATGGACTTTAGTTATTATACCTTCTGTAAATTATAAATAAAAAAGTCTTTGTTGATTTTTTTTTTCCCCTGGCAGTTATTTCAAATACTAATCACTCTTTCTTCTTAAGATCAGTTTTATACATGCTGCTCCAAGGTACAATAGTTAAGGCAATTATCTTGACAAGTTTCCTCTTAGTGAAAGACATGAAGATCTATGGATAGAAAATAAAAAAGGAAATTAGCAATTAGCAAAATTAGTAACATAATTTCAATTCTTAGCTGCAGTTGTTTATACAAAAGGGCTTGTACATAGACATCACACTGCAAAGCAGTTCTTCAGCATATATTAGTAGAACACTGTTTCTAGGTCTGATTATGCATTACTTTTCTGCATGATGTGCATTTTTCTGAAAATAGTTTAGAGAGATAAATCACAGCTTTAACCCTCAATTAGTTTTCTTTTTTGCCTTTTTTTTTTTTTTTTTTAATAAAAGCAGAAAATGTGTTTAAATGTCAGCAAACCACAATTTCACCTTAGGACTAATCTGAAATTTAGCCCTCCAAAGGGGGTGGGAGGGTGTGTGAGTTACTACAAATGAAAATTAATTCCTGGACAGTCTAAAACATTAGGTTCTTTCAAAGATTCTGATTTGTTTCCACAGCCAGGCAGTAAATTCAACAAGGGGCAAGACTGGTCTCCTGACCTCTTTAGTTCATGTACAGGAGTAGTTGACCAAGATTTACTACTTTCTCCAGCAGCACACAAAAGCAACGCAAGATGTTCATCCTTGTAAATTGCCTTAAATTTGCCAACTGCCTTGTCACAGCACTGGCTGTTCCACCTCTGCCCTAGATGCTCCTGCATTTGTGTTTTTAATGCAAGGGCACCTCTTGGGGTGTTGGCAACACACTCTATGTTGTGCTTCTTGCATCTGCTCCTATAGTTTGTACACTACTTACTACCACTGTCAGCAAAAGCAAGAAGCTTCAGCAGGCAGTGAAACAGTCCAAGTCATGTCAGCTGGGGACCAGAACTAGGCATTATCAAGACAGCCAACTTCAATCCTTAAGTTACAAAAACGCTGTTTTCCATCATCCCTTACTACAACTCAAAAGGCTGGGAGGATTAAAATGAAAGATGGAAACAGCTAGCAGCTCACTTCTAGGGAGAGTCCACTAGACCCTCCTCCCTGTTCCACAAACACACAAAATGCTTCTCTGTCTTTCCTCATTCTTCTCTCTACCACCAGAATTAATGATTGATGACAATTACCTGTTGCAGAGAATTCTTCCTCCTCCTTCGAGCTCATTTTCCATGCATTGTCACTTTCATAAAGCTTTAACAATGAAGAACTGCTTGGTGAAAAGAAGTTTGATTTGGTTGGGGTTTTTTTTAGTGATCATTGTTTAACAAATTACTAGAGCTTTGGCTGTCAGAGGTCAGTATTCCTCACTAAAAAACAGCAAGCAAATAGGGAAACTAAAAATGATAGTATGTGTTTTCAAGGCATTAAACATTCCTGCATGAATAGGACATGCCACACAGACACATCTACAGTGGTTTAAAATAAATTTCACACAAAGCCCAGGAAGCTTTAAGCCGCTTTAATATTTGAATTTCTGAATTAAATGTTGGTCACAAAAATATACAAGATCTCACCTATTGTAATTTATACATTTTATAAGGAATTTACCAGAGAATTAAAACATTAAAAGGAGTTTACCAGAGAGCAGATGAAAGACATACAAAGTTTCTGTAGACACCACAAAAAATACGGCTTAGAACAACAAAAGCAAGAATAAGATTTCAGCCAAAAAAAAGCAGCAAGAAAAATACTTTAATCTTCATAAACAGTATGAATATACTTATACTTTGCCCTTTTTGTTAAATTCAGTAACAAGAAGGAAAAAAAAACCTCAAAAACCCTTGAACAAACTACTCAACACAGGAATGTTGTATCAGTCCAAGAGGAGTCTATGAATCAAGAAAAGTATGTCACTGATTATCTACTATTTAACAGAAATATCCAATTTATATACAGAAAAAGGAAACTTGTAAACGAAACGTTATAGATAAGATCACCAGGGAATTTGGCATCTGTGTTTTGACTTGGAGTAATTAAGTCACCTTTTAGGCTTTTTATTGCAGGCAGTAAATAAATCTGCCTAAAATTTGAATATCCAAACATAATCACCTGAAAACAAAACTTAACTGAAGAACTGGTAATAGTGTGAACTAGCTGACAAAATTTAGCAAGTAACATTTAAAACATGTTGGTGACTCCTGTATTGTTTTATGCAAAGCAACTACTAAGTACTTGGCTTTGCTTAAAAGTATTCCAGGCAGAGAGAGTGCAACTCTCCTAAATCCTTCCTCCTCCAATTAGCAGTTCTCTAACACAAGACTTCTACTCAAAGAAAATAAATCTACCTCTGAGGTTCTTACACTGGTACTAATGTTGAGTTAGATTTTGTGATGCAAAAATTAAGTGAAGCCAAGAAATTAGAAGACATTGAATAGGAAGGCTTGTGGAAGTTCAGCCTGAGAGCAGTGACAGTTTCATTGTTGAGCCCAAATTCTCAGCCTGTTTTCTAAGATCATGTGCTAAAGAAGGAATTAAAGAAATACATAAAAATTCATGTGAGGTGACACCCACCTCCCATTCAGTAAGTTCAAAAATTAAATATCTCCTAGCAGTAAGCTAGACCACAGTCACCAATCATGCATTATGTTTTCAGGTCAACAACAAATCCAATCTATCCTGAAGCTAGGACAATATGACAGCAATTTAAGATCCAAGACTTCCAAGCTGAATTCAGCTCAAATGACAATTTATTGAGCCTTCATGACTACACAACAATTTTCACCACCTCAGCTCTGCTTATGTTCATTCTATTAATTGTTGTAATCAAAGTCCATGACATTTCCATGGCTATCCATTTCCATGGCCATCCATTTCCATGGCCACTACCTTGGCTATCCAAAAATCCAACATATTTTCTGGCACTGGAGTGTCAAATCTGGGCATCTTGCTACCCTTTGGTGTGAGCCTTTGTTGCTGCTGGACACGAAATGAGTCACACAGACACAGCTCTCGAGGTGTGGTGAAGGAAGAAGAAAACATTATTATTTCTCTCAGAATTTATAGGTTTCTGACCATGGCCAGGGATTGGATAGTCAGGATAACACTTTCCTAACCACACTGGCTGTGAGAGATGTCCATTGAAAGATGTGTATCAGAAAGAATGTATACATATCTATGTTTACAGTTACTGTCTTGGGAAAGTCTTTAGAAAGTATGTCAATAAGATGGAAAAACTGAGTTTTCAGGAAGACAAGCCTCCAGTCATCCACATGTGAAACAGAAGGAATTAAAGAGGATACAAATGAGCAGCAAATTCTTTTAGGTTATACAGGAAAGTCAAGGATTAAAGTAAAAAAAAGACAAGAAAACAGAGAAGCAGCTTAATGTTACCATGTAAGTAGCACAGAGCACAAGTGTGACAGTGAAGGACTCAGGAATTTCACTGGTATGGAAGAGTTATAATTCTCTACACTTCTTCAAGTAAAACCTGCCATTAAAATCAGTAACTCTTATTATGAACACAACTCTTAACAGCTAGAAACAGCAATATATATTGAATTCACAGGATGGCACAAGTAATGAGAGAAATCTGTTTTGGTATTTCCTTACCAAATAAATCCTTCAATGGTCTATATGCAAAAGAATGAACAGTATTTTTATGGAAGAGTATCCACCAATTGTTTATTTCATTCTTTAATCAACCAGCAACAAGATGCATATTGTAGCAATACATTATAATTATTTTCTCCTGGACCCCTGAAGACATAGCTGCAAAAGCAAACTATGAAATTTATGAACCGACTTTAAATGTTGGTATTTAGGTTATCCTGGGTGCAATCACACACTGCATGCAGAACAACCAGAGCAATTAGTGCATCTATCAGTCCCAGTAAGCCTGGGTTCATGCAAGGCAGGCCCTGCTTGGCCAACCGCAACTTATTCTATGGCAGTGTCCCACTTAACAGATGAAGGAAAGGCTGTGGATGTAATTTGCACTTTAGGAGAGCCTTTGACATTTGTCTCCCACAGCATTCTCTTGGAGGAACTGTCTCTGCATGGCTCAGACAGGCCAGGAGTCCATTGGGTAAAAAAACTCCCTGGATGGCCAAGCCAAGAGTGGTGGTGAATGGAGCTGTGTTGAGCTGGAGGCCTGTCACCAGCTCCCCAGGGCTCAGTTTTGGGGCAGGTCATATTTAATACTCTATCAATCATCTGGACAGGAGGATCCAGGGTGCTCTTAGTCATTCTGCAGATGACACTATGGGAGTTTTGCTCTGCTGGAGGGTAGGGAGGCTCTGCAAGAGGGATCTGGACAGGCTGGATCAATGGGTCAAGGCCAATGGTATGAGTTCAACAAGGTGAAGTGGGGTCCTGTCCTTGGGTCACAATCCCACACAGCACCACAGGCTGTGGGAAAAGTAGCTGGAAAGTGACCCAAAGGAAAATGACACGGTGGTGTTGACTGACAGCAGCTGAACACAAGCCAGTGTGTGCCCAGGTGGCCAAGAAGGCCAAGGGCATCCTGGCAGCATCAGGAATAGTGTGGCCAGCAGGACCAGGAATGACATTCGTCCCCTGTGCTTGGCACTGGTGACACCTCAAAACCTCTATCCAGTTCTGGGCCCCTCATTTCAAAAAAGACATTGAGGTGCTGGAGCAAGTTCAGAGAAGGTTTGGAACACAAGTCCCATGAGAAGCAGCTGAGGGAGCTGGGGATATTTAGCAGGGGAAAAAGGAGATTCAGAGGGGACTTTATCTTGCTTCAACTCCCTGAAAGGAGGGTGTAGCCAGGGTGGGGTTCAGGCTCTGCTATGAAAAGGACAAGGGAAACCACCTCAAGTTGCACCAAGGAGGTTCATGTCAGAAAAATTTCTTCACCAAAAGTGGTTAAATATTGGAACAGGCTGCCCAGGGCTGTGGTGGAGTCACCAACTCAGGAAGTGTTAAAAAAAATAAGTTGACATGCCTCTTTTCCAGTTTAGTGGGCATGATAGTAACCACTCAAATTGGACTTGATAATCTTGGAGTTCTTTTCCAACCCTAATAATTATTTGATTCTTTTTTACCTTCCTTTGAGCTGTTAACAGTTCCCTAAGAATACAGGGATAAAGGGGATATAAACACAAATACAAGTATTATTCCAAAGTTGCTTCTACAGAAGTTGAAAGACCAAGAAGCACATTTTTAATGGCTCAGATAATGTAATAAACAAAGTATCAAAAGCTTTAGAAGTCTAATAATCTTTTCTCTTTGAAAAAAAAATAATCTAGAAGAGCTGGAAAAGCATACACATTTCATTTGGGATTAAAAAGAAATCTTACAATTACATTTAGTTCACACATTGCTGTCCAATCAATTTAAGGTTTCCTTTGATTAGGAAGAGGAATTTTCCATTTTCTGGCAGGCACAATTTCCAAGAGGCTGTAATGATCTAGCATACTATATCCACAGCTCCCTAGCATCTCTGTTACAATTCCACCCAGCAGTTTAAATCCAGTGATGTAAGCCAGCAAACGTACTCTTCCATTCCACCTTCCACTTTAGACACTAAGCAAAACTATGTTCTCCCCTACATCTGTCAATCATCAGCCCTTGAAATTTTATGGTAACTTTTTGTGGACACTTTGAGTTATATTTCTTGTAAAGTTTACCAGAAATCTGATAAACTGAACTTGTATCAGTGCTCAGTTTTAATGTATGATCTTAAAAGTGAAACCATAAAAGTACAAAAGATAGGTTATACAGCTGTTGTTAACTATTCTAACTCCATACCTCACCTGAATACTAATCAACAGCAAACATCAAGGAAGGCTGTAAGCATTTTATATAGAGAAAAGAAGGCACTTCAGGGGGAAAAAAAAATCATAAAACCACAAAACCAAACACAGCTTATTTTAACTTACCTTTGAAAGAAGATGATTGCAAGTTTTATATATGTTACCCCCAAAGCAGCCTAAACTTTTAATCCTGCCTCTAAAGAAAATACTCTGTGACCTTCAGTACTGAAGGAACGCAAAAAAAAGATTAATACCTAATTCTTCAACATATTTAAATTGCAGACATCAGAGATAATGAACCAAGGCAAAGGGGATTGGTGGATTTGGGATTACAGTAGAGATCAAGTCAGGTTAAAGCTGTTACAGCACTCTGGCATTGCTTCTTTCAAGTATGCCAAGTGTTATAATTCCCTTTGCCACATTAAAAAAAAGAAAGGAGAGTCTTATAAAAAAAAAAAACAAAACAAAACAAACAAACTTATTTTGGATACATTTACTCAATTTGCTCATAACAAAGTAAATCATGCTTCCTTAGAAGACTCTCCCTTCTTGCATACAGGTCAGGTTCTACTACATCCCCTTTCTGGATATAGGAGGTAAGAAAGACTGTCCAAGTCTTAGGAAAAGCCCACAGTTTACTCCTTAGTCACTATCTAATCCAGTCATGTCTCTGCCCAAGCTTCATCAGTCATTTTAAGGGAAGCCACTTGTCCCCTGGCTGGCAGTTGGCCAGTAACTTATGCTATGCTTTATTTAAATCCGTCACTGTCCACGGGTCTCCTCCAATGTGAGATATTAATGGCTTAAGGCCATCACAGTCAAGTAACTATTCTAGGATATCACAGGGAAGCCCTAAACCAGTGAAGCACAAGGCAAACCCGAAACTAGAGATGGCTCCTGTTGCCAAAGCCTCTACCAGACAGAAAAACTAAAGGAATCAAGAGTGTAATTTATAGGAGGATTCAGCCTTTAATAACACCATTTGGCTTCATTAAGGGAAACATAATAAAAAGTGCATCTGTTCAAATGGGATAAAAACAATTATTTTAAATTTTAGTCTTTTGAATTTCAAGTGATCAGGACTGAAAAGCAATCTATAAAGTCTGTCCACTTACAGCAGGTATTGTATGATTATATATATATATATCCATATATATCAATCCCATAGTATTCCCTGTCTGAACTCAGTTACACTTGCTCATCTTCCAGCAAAAATCTAGACTTGCATGATCTTGAAAGTATGATTAAGTACTTGGTTTAATCATAGATCTGTACATGCAGACACAAACACTAATTACTCACCTGCAGTGTCTCCCAGAAAAAAAAAAAAGTCACCCAAGACAGAATGAGACATACAGACCCAGCAGAAACAACAAAGAGCAGTTTGTTAAATTGCTTAAGAAGAAAGAATGACCAAAGATAAAAGCAGTTTGACTGCAAAGTCCTTTTCCTGAATTTAGAGAAAAAAGAAGTCATGAGGTCAAAACACTGATAATATCATTTACTAGGTATGTACATACTTCCCCAAATCATCTCACACAAGTTTAATGTAGACATAATAAAAACCTAAAGGATAACTAGATTACTATAAACTTAACTCAATTGTTCCATCTGTAATATGTAAGACTATTCACATTTTCTGTTGAATTTTATGATCTCCCTAACAGAGCTTGCAGTATGCCAGACAGACAGATAATAAACAGTGCTAGAAACAAACACAGTGAGTTTTTAAAACTAGGTAAGGGAGAGAACAGATTGTGCCACATTTAGAAAACTAACAAATTAATCTTGTTATTTGAAGGAGAAAAGCAAAATCTCCTATGTATGAAAAACCACAGAAAACAGTAAGACCTCTCATTGTAAAAACTTGCAAAAACATTGCAATCTGTAAATAAAACTTGAGAGAAAACCGGTGACAGGAACAAAAGTGTTAACTTTATGAGCTAAGGTACATTTCACAATTTCACTTTTGGCAGTTCCCAGCTGCTACTCAAGCAGCAACAACCCAATCTGCTTATCCAATCACTTCAAAGCTCACATTTCTAAAGCTTGCATCACTCTCAAAAATTCTCAGAACCCTGTAATTTTAAGAGCATAAATGAATAATGAACTCTCAAAAAGCCAAGGAAAGGAGTTTCCCAGAAGGATTCTGAAGCAACACAACCTTTACTAGGGGAACAATAAAATTCTGCCACCATTAAATCAAAGTTGTGATGCAATTAATGGGAAGTCTTTGGGATTAACAGGTTGTTCCTCCACTGCTTCTGAAGAAGTCAAAAAAAAATTTGCAAGACAATAATTTATTTGTTCCACTTAGGTCAATATATCAGCTTCACCTACAGTATTTCTTTCTAGGTTTACAGCTCAAACTGAAGTTTATTCAATTCCCTTAGCTAAAAGAGAAGACCATGGCAGCTAACCCTTTCAGCTTTAAAGACAATTGCAGCAAAGTTTCTCAATCATCCACCCCATGACTGTGCTGTTACATGGACTAACCCACACTAGTAAAATTGAAACCAAGCCCATACTGTCCAGAACATTTGTAATCTCAAGTACAAAACGAGATAGAAAATACAAATGACTGCAAGAGAACAGACACATGAATGACAGGATACAAAAAAAACCCCACAAACCTTAAGCAAACCACAAATCTTTATGCATAACAAAAACAGAGCTGAAAAGCTTTAGAGAACATTTCAAAGAAGCTTTGGAAGCATATAGTGCAAAAGCTTATCCAAAGAGTATGGGAGAAAGCATAAAATGCAACTGAAGACTTTATCAAGTAACTCAGGTGTCCTGGGATTTTCAGACTTAACAGTCAACATCTTAATAAAGAAATTACATTAACTTATATTTAACAAGATATTAAAGAGAAACAAAAAAACCAAAGCATACCACACTGATCTTGTTTTTTGGGACAGTGATGAATATACACTGGATATCAAACACTTATGATCTCCAATTTAATCACTTCATTAGTAGGAAGGATTTTTTTCCCCTTTGTTGGTGAATATGAACACAAAAAATACAAGCAACTGCAAACAGTAAATTTTTTCATATTCATGCAAAAGAACAACTTCAGATTCGGAAAAGTAAAGTAACACAGGGAACAAAGGAGAAAACCTCATTCAAAACATTAGGCCAAAATATGCAAGCATCACCAAGAACCTGGAGGAACTACATAGTTCCACAGTTTCCACCAGAAATTAATATTATAGACAAACTATTATTTAGCATATCATACTCTGTCAAATGAAGAAAGACAAACCTACCCAAAAGAAACAAAACACTCAATTTTCGCAGATAAAATATTTAGTAGGTAATTAAAACTCCTTCAGCTTTTCTCTTTCTCCACAACAATTTGAAGACAAAATAAATTTTTCCCAGAAAACTTTGGACTTCAGTCCAAACAGCCCAAACTTCCACTCCAACACAAAGTAATAACAACTTCATCACTGGCTGACCTACATATAAATAAGAACAGAACAATTACTTTACAGGAAGATATTCACTTGACCTAAAGCCACATTGAAATATAATTTGCTATCTATATTCTCATGAGGCTGCTTTTAATCAGGCCAGTTTGATTCTTAGCATTTCAAGCAACTATAAAACCAAAAAAAGAAAATTAGGGAGCTTCAGCAAACAGCTCTATAGACTAACCCCTGTAAAAACTGCCAAGTTAACTGGTATTTCAATACCCCTCCAAAATTAACAGTCAAAGAATTATATTCTCTCTAATACTTCCAAGTCCAGCACTCTTGCCACTGGACTGATGAGGAGTATAAAATATAGGCTTTTTTTTCTCTGCATTGTTTTTTAACCATGTTTTGTAGATTGTAGAAATCATAGTCACTTAAGGTATAGGACTTGTTATCATGCTTGCAAATTTAAACTTCATTTTGAGTAATCTTTAAAAACCCAAAGGTTATCAATATCTGTAGAATCAAAAATAACCTCTTAAAAACATGAGTTGTGATACTCCAAATACAAGAAATGAGTAAATATAAGGATGGCTCAGTCTTCTGAGAGGCTTCTGAACTTCTGGATTGGCTTGTACCAAGAAGATATTTAAGTCCAAAAGCCTCAACTCTACAGGCTGGAAAAAAAACAGTAACCACTAGATCAGTTTCCTACTACTACACTTCAGCAATGCTGTGAGCACTGGAAAGTATAAAAATACTCCACTTTGCTGAGGGTTTTTCTAAAAAGCAGAAAAGGAGCTCCAGCAGTCACAGAACCCCAAGCAAAGTAAACAAATCTCTTCCCTAATTTCTGCAAGAAATGGCTACAGATCCTTGTGCCTGATTAGGGTTAGACAAATATGAAAGGTAAGAATTTAACTAGAAATTAAATATAGCATGTTATCCTTTGACAACAAGTGATGAATATATAAATTACTAAATTTGTTAATATATTTATATAACTGGTTATATATATTCATTAATGTTATATAATTAATGTATTTCTTCCTCATGCAGCTAGCAAAGGTCCCTTGCCACAAACTGTTAACAAACTTGAACAAGGAAAGAATGGAAGATCATTATCAGTTAGAAAATAACTTTAGATGGCTTCTTTATTTAAGGGAGTGTAGACAGCAGATTCACTGCAAGCGGCATTTATGGAGGGCAAAGAATACAGCAAAAGTACATAAACAGATTATACTGCATCATATAACAGTATTATGCTACTTAATGTAAAAGACTCTACTGCAGCTCAAAGTAATTCCCTTTTCACAGAAATAGGTTAGAAACAGTGAAGAAGAGGACCTGCACATTTTTCTCTACCGATTTTCCTAAGTTTTTAGATTTCAACAGTGCATTCAGTCATGTGTTAACTGCAAAGGGTAGGGCTTTAGGAACAGTTGCACAAGTATTATAAATTAATCTGAAAAGGTCTGGAGGAAAAAAAAAAAAAAAAGCTTATGCAGTTCTACTGCACACAACAGTTTAGTACCAGTTTTAACATATGTCCTTGAGCAGGGAAGTGCAAGTACCAGTTCAGAAAGTACCAGTAATTCACAAAGGCTCTACCATGAGGGGATGGAACAGAGTCAGGAAAGCCACACAGCTCAGTGTACAGCTCTGCACAGAAACAGGCTAGATAAGTGGATGCTGTCACCAGCCTTTCTTCCCATGTAAGAGACTTATAAGCAGTTCAGTACCAATTAGGAAATCAAAAAGGGAAATTGGAGTTTGCAAGGAGATAAACGTCTTACAGCTGCCCAACAAGAAGAGAGAAAGAAGAAACAGCACAATTGAAAAAACAATCACAAAGTAGGCAAGATGTCATTCAGGATCCATCACAAAAGAGGCTGAAGAACATTGTGAAGAGTTGTGAAAATGACACATCTCAAAACAGAAAAGACAGTTCCAAAATGAGGATTTGATTTCACAAACTGACACAAACAAAAAACAACCAAGGAGGCAAAGATGCAGAACTGGGCAAGATGTGCAAACCAAAGAAGAAGCAGGCTATGCAGAAGAGGAATTGTTGCATAGAAACAGAATCTGAAATACAGAGATTGCTCGTATTCTCAACCAGTTAACACTAACCTTAGGTTTGTCTCTATCCTTTTTATTAAAGGAAAATAACTTAATCAGAACTTGCAGCCATCAGCTAATAAATGGAGACATTTTAGGTTCTGGTTTAGTTTGTGCTATTCAAGGATTCACAAAGAATAAAAATGAATCATATGGTTTGAAAACAGGCCCTATCAACACTATGATCCAAAACTGAGTGATCAAATTCATTGTAATTATCAAGAAATTTACAAAACATTAAAGAGGTCTTCTTGGCATTACCAGGTTCCATTCTGAAGTGAACACAATTTCCAGCACTCAAGAATTTTCCACAGATTAGAAACTGGTTTTCTGAAGATGCATTGCAAATTTTCAAAGTCTTCCAATTAGCACAGATTTCCCAATAAAATGAAAGCAAAATGAAAGCAGAATGAAACATAATAAGACACTAAAAAAGTCCCAAACAAACAAACCCTCAACAACACAAATGCTTTCAATTCAAGTTTTCCCTGCTATGGAGGATTTGAAACCTTCAAACAGTTTTCTTTTTATGACATGTGTCATGGAGAAAGTACTGACTATTTTTAGTCATAACACTGAGGTGATGTCCATTCAGGTGTTGGTTATATTAAGTAATACTCAAATGCTATTTAGAAGAATATTTTAGGTTAAGTTCTTCAGGGCAGGAATTGGCTTACTTCTTACAGACAGAAATGCAAATATTGAGTATCAGAGATGTTTGTCACTTTTGCTACAAACTAATAATAGGGTACGCAAAAGATAAAAGTAGAAATCCAAACCAATTTCAGTAGCTTATAAACATTCATGTCTAATGTTTGAAGAATTTTCCAAAATCTCATTACCAGAATCGTTCTAAGATCTCTAAATAAAAGATTCACAGTACTTGCTAAAGATTGCTTAATCATTATAGAAATCAAAACTTATTAATTGCTGTAATTGACAATACAACCAGAAACAGCTGTCCTGAAAAGCCAGAAATTTTCTTATGTACATAAAGTTGTAAATGTATGTAAAAGCAAAAATAAGAGTACACACAATGCAGCATTAGAAAAATTACTGCTGTTTATAGGGTCTACAGGTTCCAAAACAAGTCCTGTAGATGCAGCCCTGCAGAGTCACAGCGACTTCCAGTAATAATTACCAGTTGCTGGCAATCAAGAATCCACTCCAAGGCCCCATACAAAGACTGACAATTGTGCCTGTAAGCACAACCTGTCCACAGAACCACAGGCCACCCTCTTTCTGCTATCCACCATCTTATCTCTTCATGTGCCATACCAAAATTTACAGTTTGCAAGCACTAGAGGCAGTATATAATGCATATACATTTGCATCCCAATCTGTAATACGAACTGCAAATCAAAGAACACTTGTCATTTTAAACTAAGTGTTTTAACAGCTCTTTGTGAAACACCGGGTAACAAGGATTGACTTGACACAACATTTATGGCACTGCACAGGTGCAACACAATACCTCCAAGGAAGTAGATTAAACTACTAGTAAAACCCATCCTTTCTCTAAAACAAATTTTTCTGGAATCTTTAGTTGTTCTGCCCCTTGCTATAGAGCAGTACATTCTTTCTACATCATTACATAAAAATGTCTACATATAAACCCACCATCTTCTCATTCTGCTCCATTTTAGACCCTTTTACCCTCATGCCTTGTTTTCTCACCACAAAAGGGCATTTGGCCACCTTTTAACTCACAATCCTATTTTTTCAAGGCCTCTTAAAAGAGAATTTTTCAGAACTGACCTTTAGCAAAACTCAGCTGCACCAACACTAGTGCTGCACCATAACATTCAAGAGTATGCAAGATTCAAACTTACTAACCTTTCATATTTTACAAATTACATTTATCTGATTTTTCAATGCACTGTCTGAAAACAAACAAACAAACAAACAAAAAAAACCCCAAACCCTAACCCCAGTGGTACCTACTGCAAATGCTTTAGTCTTATTAATAAAATAAACTGTGTTTTGAATAAAATATTTCAGGAAAACTAATGCTGCTTTTTAAAGAATCACTGGGAAAAGTAGCAAACAGGTATTTTACTTGATACCTCTAAGAAGAAAAGTTATTAGAGTGCCAAGACAGTCTACTTGAGTCAAATATAGAAATCAAGTCTATTCATTCATCTGACATTTTTATTATTGCTGCTTAGAAGTTCTCCTATTTATAATAACTTGTTTTTTTCCTAGACTTGTTAGCAGATCTACATGCAATCAAGCTTTAATCTAAAAAAAAAATCTGTGAAGTGTCACATTAGCATTATCAACAAAACTGACCCATGACTGCTCAGATACCACAGTGCTAAGCCTGTTAGCAGTGGCTCAATACTAAATTAAACTTCCCAAGGGAACATCTTATACACACAAGACTGAAAAGCTGTTCAGTCATCATGACTACAAAGTACATGAGCTCTCCTTCATAAGCTCAGGCCTGAAGCATAGCCATGGAGTTTACTGAAAAAGAAACCCAACAACAAACCAAACCAAATAACTCCTTTTAAAGTCCTCTCTGCTAGCCATAGTGTCATTCACCAGAGAGAATTCAAGTGACCATCTCCAACTTCAGTGATGCTATTCAGAACCTACACAGTCAGCAGTGAAACAATAGCTGGTTTTGTCTTTTACCACTTATTACCAAAAAACCCCAAAACATCTGAAAAATATATGCAGAGGAGTTACAGGGTAACAACAGAGAAGAAGTAGAAAAAGAGTCCTATGGTTTCCAGCTGGTGAAAATAAGGGGTAAAAAAATCTCCATTTTTGTCACAAATATATCAAAGGAAGAAAAAGTTCCACAGCATTTAAAGATGATCCTAGGATTATATTCTTCTGAGAATCACAGCTGAATACACTTTTCCAGTAGCTTGGTTTCTTCCCAGAAACATATCAACCTTGGGCTTCATTTCTGGGCTTCCTGTTGTCCCATTCCTTCCTCTCCTGCCCCTCCCAAATTCTGACTGAACTGCTTCCATAAATGTCCCACTACATTTTTTTAAATTCCTACCTTACCTAACTTAAGCAATGTTATAAACTATTTTAACTTTAAGCTGACTTCAGTTTTTTGCCTGAAGTTTTCTTAGAAATGTTCATCAACACAGACACTGCAAATATTCACTAACTGACACAACCTGTTTACAGCTGGGAAGCCAAGATTTTTATTGGCAGTTCATAAGAAATGCTGCCTTCAATCCTACTCAGTTAACGGGTTTCCAAAACTTCTTTAATGCAGTTAAGGATTATTTATATCACTAGATTTCTTCCTTAATTGTGGAAGGGAGTATCAATAGCAGGGCCAAATGACTGTCAAATTACAAACAAGTCAGATATAGTCTCCAGCCTGTTTTGTACCATCAACACAGTTTTGCCCAAGCAGTTAAAGTACTTGTAGCAACATAAAAAACACAGTCTTATATGGAAAAAGCCTAATAAAGTATAGCTACCAAATTAAAATCTTCAAGCTACACAAAACATCAACATTAAAAATAAATGACACTCCAGAAATTACTTCACTTGAAAGATGGGGGTTTTATTCTCAGACACACCTGAAAATTAAAAAAAAACAACAAAACAAACCAACTCCCCACAGAATTTTGCCACACAAATTATATATGTAAGACCTGAACAGAAAGACAAGATATAGTTCAAGCTTAGCCCTGGTTAAACTAATCCAAATATATTACTAAATACAGTATTTCATCCAGTGACCAAAAAAGTCTAGTACATCATATACTAAGTAGAATATATTGCTTCTAGTCCTGGACTTTCCCAGAATACTTGAATTGGTACAGAGAAAGATTTACCTATACAGATTAAAAGATGCTGGTGCATGTCCAAGACTTTGCCACTTCATTCACGACATTAAGACAACCTCTGCAGCTGATCTTTGTGACACTGCTGGCGTCAAGATTAGTTTAGGCCACTGACAACTAAGAAACAGAGTAGCTTTTGCAGGATATTTAAAGGCCCATCCCCAACTCAAACCTCAAAGTAATCACTTCAAGAGTCTAAAACACTGCTACAAAGATGCTGGAAGTAGGCAGCCAGGGACCACTGAACACCATCACATGCCCTAAGCCAAATGGACAACACACAGCACATTTTCTAGTGGCAGCATTTTAACTCCAAGACCCCTAAATTTGTAACAGTTAATTTGATTCTGACATATTTATTTTCAAAGCTACAAACACACATTTCCAGTATCACATACTAATGCTAAACAGTAAGAAGGACCTTGGTTAAGTTTATTACCCTGCTATGACCTCGACCTGTTCCATTTGCAGAACAAAGGCAGTATTTACCATCTTCACAAGAGCACAGCAAGTTAAATTCTTACAATCTTTGGGAAAGAAAGAACATATTTAAGTAATTTATATAATCATGTCAGCCAATAAAATTCCAACTGTTTCAGGAGTTCCAACTTTCCTATATTTTAATTAACACAGGCCTGCAAGTCAAACAAGATGCTTATTTTCTAATGGTATCCTGCTCAGAGGTACCAGCTGTGTAACCTTTAAGCACAAGCACTTTTTACTCCTCTTTTTATGCTGACATATGCTTGTCATCATTCCTTCCCACCACTTCAATTTTTACTGCCCAATCCTAGCAGTGCTCACTCCTCCAGCAGCAGAAGAGTTGGATCATGACAAGGACATCACATAGTAGCACCTTCTCCGTTTCTGCTGATTCTGGCAAAGAAATAGCATATAGGAAGAAGGGAAATAGCCAGTCCCCTTTACCCCCATGGTCCTTCTGTAAGGAACATAAAGGAATAAACAAGCTCAGGAAAACAGAAAAACATACAGTCCAGAAGAAAACAAGGACAGAAAACTGGGAAATGTGTCACTATATGAATTGGCTGCCAATGAATAAAGAGCAGTGCAGTGTCATTTTTCTCTCAATTACAGCTTGACAAATGATATTATACAGAGAAGGGAGACGAGATTTGGCAGGGAAGAGGAGGGGCAAGGAAATCGAGAGCAAATTGCACTCAAGAACTCATGTATTAGCTCAAATTACAAAACATGTTTTTCCATGAAAACAATTTTTTGTCATCATTCCATATAGTTAAAGCAGTGTCTTTGGAATCATGGAATCAGTTAGGTTGGAAAAGACCTCGGAGATCACTGAGTCCAACCTACAGAAGTTTACGCTCAACTACCATTCAGATTTAAAACGTTTTAGGAGAGGATACAATTTTCTTTAGTGAAACATAGCTGAAAACAAGCAGTAAAAACAGGGAGAGAAAGCAAAATTCTTCAAACTAGAAGAAAAAAAATAAATCAAAGCAATGTTGAAAAATCTTACGCAAGATTAATTTATGAATTACAGTAGAAGAACACTATTAAGAACACCTACAATTAAAAAAAAAAAAAACAAAACTATTTCTTCTGTAACACTGCCAGGTAAGCACCAATTCAGCATGCAGATTAAGAGAGTGGAGTATCTCTCTCAGAAGCAAAGGCTGAGGGAGCCAGGACCTAATCAGTGTGTATCAGTATCTGAAGGAAGGGTTCCAAAAGGATGGATGAGGCTCTCCACGGTAGTGCTGAGCAATAGGACAAGAGCAATGGGCAGAAACTGATGCACTGGAAGTTCCACCTCAGCATGAGGAAGAACTTTAGTGTGCAGTGACCATGCATGGAACAGATTACCCAGAGAGGGCGTGGAGTCTCCCTCACTGGGGATATTCCAGAACCATCTGGACACAATCCTGCGCAATGCGCTCCAGGATGACCCTGCTTGAGCAGGGAGGCTGAACTGGGTGACCCACTGTGGTACCTTCCAACCTGAACCATTCTGTGAGGAGGCAGAAGCAGACAAAGAGAAATAGTTTGGCATAAAAATGTGCATTTCTGCCTCATCTCGTTTCCTCGGAAATACCAGAATTACTGAATTCTCTTTTTCTGGCTCTGATTGACAGAAGACAGTCCCATCTACTTTAAGATATGAATAAACCCCACAATTTAGGTGTTATTAATCTCACTCCCTTAAAATTTTCCTTTCACCTGCTAAGCCAGATGCCTTACATGATGAATGTACTGAAGCTCCTGAGGTATGCCCACCAAACTATTTTCCCTTCAACTACTCAATTTTCATTCCTCCCTACTGTTAAATTAATAGTTTAGCCATAGAAAAACAGAATTCTACTTCTACCACATTAACAGTGAAAAAATATAATTACTTCTTAAAAATTTGTTTTCCTTCTTCACCAATAGGCTCTATCTTCCTGTTTAGGAAAAACTAGCTTTTTGTTCAGCTAATAACCAAAGCATTTAACACCTTCCCTGCTAAATAGTAAAGGATTATTTAGGATGGTCTTCTGGGGTTCTTTTCTTTTTGTTTGTTTTATTGCAAAAAAAAACCAAAAACAAACCTGTTTAGAAGTTCTTTACTCCAGTAATTTAGAGCCAGTCTTAGATCAGTTCTGGCTGGAGAAAATGCACCAGAGGCACTAGTATTCAAGTGAAGTGAGTCAAAACAAATTAAGAAGAGACTAGTTAAGATGGATGCACGATATAACACATTTTGGGTGATTCCTGTACAATTCTGGGGCTTCTCTACTACACCTATAAAGTTCAAGAACTGGATATGAACTAGAACACAGACCATTCCAAGAAGACAGAATTTATCTATCTAAAACAAAGATCATTTAATACCTTTATCTCTGCTGTTTACCTTTTCCTAGAAAACACTACTCATAGGAAAAACTTGCTAAGTCAACTCTGACAAAAATAGCTTATCAACATTACTTCTGGCATTATGTAATGGACTCGTCATCGTATGCTCTGACAGATTATTTTAGAACTGGCTATACCTAAACAGCCAGAAGAACACTCTTTGACTCACTAGATGTTTTTGTTTTATCTTAACCTACTACAATCACAACAATACATTCACCTCTTTTTTCACCATAACTGTCAGCTCTCTATTCCTATAAGAACATAAATGTTCTACACTGTGAAAAAAATAATCTAATACCATAAGGTTTGAAACATTATATACTCCTTCATTAAACTGAACTCTTTCAATGAAAGCATCCCCTGATAAATGACAACAAAAACAAAAAAAGGAACTCAAATGAAATGCTGGGGGTGTTTTTTTGTTAATGTATAGTTTTATATTGGTTTTCAGACTAAAAGGCACCTAAGATCAGGTGCTACCAGAACCACTGTAGTGATACAGCTACAGTGGTGTTCCACTTACTTGAGGACACAAGCACCTTTACTGGTAGAGATAACATTCAGCTCACCTTTTTTCCCTAGCATATGCATTTCCACATTGCAATGTATCATACACAACTCCTAGTCAAGAATCAATGAAGTAATGATCACCATGATTACATCATCAAAAGATTGTAAGAAAGCTTCAGTTACAACAGAATGGAGTAAAAAATAATCAAAGGTAATAATACATGAAAATTAAGTTCATTAAAGGTCCCTGACAGACATGTGGGCATCACAGTTCAATGATATTTCTTTCCTTTAATGTATATTAGTCTATCTCATCTGGCAGATCTTTGAGAAGAAAATTTTCACAGAAGACCCAGCTACTGGCAGGATGAGCACAACCACTGTGTGGCAAATGATCACTGTTCATGTTGCTCTATACAGTCAAAGTAATTAGTGGTATTGCAACTGTGGCATAAGTGATAGTAATTTTTTAAGCCTCAAATTCATTAATACCTTGTTCTCAAAATACGAACTTTCTTTCCCCCTCATAGTCTTGATGTGCCCCCAACCAAACCCAAAGCTTTATACATTTCAAAGCACTTCTTCAAAGGCACATCTATTAAACACACAAAACCACCCTGAGCATAGCACATTAGTTTCTGCCACAACTTTATTTTTTAAAGGAAAGACTGTAATGCCTGCTTAAAAACAAAAAGAAACCCATTTTGGGGTTTCTTCCAGGCCCTGTGAGGTCTAATGTGATAACCAGCTAGCCTCGCTCTGAAAGGGTTAAAAACAGACAAAAAAAAATTTAACTACTTGTATTTCTCCAGCTGTAAAACCGAAATATTGCCAGGTCTTCCTGCAGCCAGGGTACTGGATAATTTAGGCTAAAATAAATGTTTATTAAAAAAAGGGCGTTGATTTCTTGGCAGCGGTGAAAAGCAGGAGACACCCCTAGTGTCGACGTAAAATACTACAGGACTCCATACTGTATCTCCAGGTTAATTTTACGGCAGAAGAAGGGAAATTTAAACCCGTCATGATTGGAAAAACCAGAGCGACTCTCGGACACACACACACACCTGGACACATGGCACTCCCGCAGCCTCAAACCCCGAGTACCCGTGGTGTGTGAAGTGTCAGCTTTCCGCCCCAGCCCAGTTACAGCGCACATTATCCAGTCCATTGGGCTACGTGCATTACAGCTTTCCGGTCCGCACACGAACGGCACAGCGCTACTGCTGCTGCACCGGGGGCGGGGGGAGAACCCCGCGGAGCTGCGAAACAACCCCCGCACGGCAGCGCTGCCGAAATTGCCGGAGTTTGGTTTGGAAACGGCGCCGGGGGCCGATGGTGCCTCTGTGGAACAGATGAGGCGCAGCCCGGGCGACGCGAATCCCCGGAGCGCGGGGAGGGCCGGGTGGGGGTGAGGTGAGAGGGTGCTGGGGAAGGGAAGGGCCGAGCCCGACCAGCGCTGCCAAGGCGGCGGAGGGAGGAGGCGGAGAGCAGCGGGGTTCCGTGGGCGGCGGGGGAGAGCGGGGGATGCGCCCGCCGCCGGGGAGAGCCAGGAAAGAAGCCCAAAGAGGCGCTCGCCCGCGGGAGGACGTGGACGGCCCGGGGGCGGGAGGAGCCGGGTCAGGGGCAGGGCAGCGCCGAGGCGGAGCGGTGGTGGGGCCGCGGGGGTGGGGGACCCGGCCCGGTCTGGAATATTCCGGCGGGGCGGGAGCGGGGAGGTGGGAAGAGCTAGGGAGGGGAAGCGAGGGAGGGTCCTCACCATGGCGGCGGGTGGGCGTCAGGCGTCTCCCCCGCAGATGAATCCGCCGACCCCGGCCTCGCTGTGCGTTGTCCGGCGTCGCCGCCGCCGTTGCCACTCCCAGTCCGCTCCCGATCCCGATCCCGCTCCCGTCACTGCGGCAAAGGCTCCGCTGACCGCGCACGGAGCGAGCGATGAAGGGAGGGAGCGAGGGAGGGAGGGGGCGCGAGCGGCGCTGGCGCGGGGCGGAGGGGGCGGGGCTCTCACATCCGGGTACTCCGCCGCGCCGGGGGGCGGGGCAAGGCCGTGACGTCATCAGCGGGGTGGGGAGGTGGGAGCGCAAAATGGCGGTGCGGTGATTGTGGAGTTGTCAGGGGCGGGAGAGGGTTTTGAGGTCATCGAGTCCAACCGTCAGCGCGGCATTGCCGCTGTGACTCTAACCTCGACACCTCTAAACTCCTAAAACACTAAGCTACATCACCCAGCGCCAAATCCAGGCGCCTCTTAAACACCTCTGGGGTTGGTGATTCCACCATCTCCTTCGGCAATTCATTCCAATGTTTGACCAGCAGACCAGTGAAAAAGACTTTTTTGTCTACTATCTAACCTCGATCTGCCCTGTCTCAGCTTGAGGCCGTGTTTGAGGTTCTCTCACTGCAGTGTAGAAGAGGCTGGACTCCAGTTAGCTGGGGAGAGCCGTGAAGTTCCCCTGAGCCTCGTCCGGGCTAAACTACCCCGGGTCCCTCAGCCGCTCCTCATAAACGTGTGGGAAAAAGGAAAGTCCCTTTTATTAGGCCTTATGTATTGAATCTTAACTACAAAACACAACTGCATTTTTTTCCTTTTTGCTACTAAACCACGACTGATTCAGGGTGATGACGTACAGGTTTTTTCCCCCCCTTTCATAATTAGATGAGTGTGTGATCATTTTCAGTGCTGAGCCTGGCTAAATGTGTACTGTGGGGCTGCAGTGAGTGGCTTGAAAAGTCTTGAAAAGGTCTCCAAGAATGCGGACTTCCTGACCTGTGCAGTAGGTGTAAGTACAAAAATACCTTAATAAAGCCAAGGTTTTTTGCTGCTACAGCTACTGGTGCTAAGAGTTGATATCTTTACTCCTTCAGGCCTCTGCCCAGGGAAAGGCTCCCTCAGGAAAACTGCCAGAGCTGCTGGTTGTCCTTGAGCTCCCAAACACCCTCTACTTAGGTTGGTCTTCCTCAGCTATAACCTGTATATATATTATTATATACACAGTTATTTTATCTATATATATATATGCACACATATATATTATTATATACATAGTTATTTTATATATATATATATATATATAAATATGTCTATGTGTATGTATGTATTTTTATAAGCTGTACTGCTATAGCCCTTGCTGCTTTTGCTTCCTCTTGTGACTTCTGCATTCTGCAAAAGTGGGGAAAAAAAAAAAAATCCATGCAGGGAGAAAGCTCTATGCAAGGATGTATTTGGAAGCGTGCCTTTGAAAGGTGGCTGCTCTCCCTATGTTCTGGCTGTTATTTTCCTCAGGTTTTTAATATTGTATTGCAAGAGGCTATCTAGGCTTGAAGCTGCTTAGTAAAGAATCACAGATTATGTAGTGTTGGAAGGGACCTCTGGAGTTCATCTAGTCTAACCCCCATGTTTAACAGATTTTTAGAGTATGGTGTTTCAGTACTGTTAGTAGTTAATTATACAAAACTAAAGGAATTGTGCAGTGATGAGATAATCCTTAAAAGTGTACTCCTGTATCTTTGTTGTTTCATGCCAGCCTTTTACCCTGCATAGTCTACAAAATAAAATTACTGAGCTGAATGCAAACTCAGATGAAAGATGTAGTCGCAGTAACCCCTTTGAGGCAAGATTTAGGGCAATGCTACTGCTTGCATAAGTAAGACTGACCCTCAGGGAGTGATCTCTATATATTGTGAAGTTTTAAGTAGGCCAGACGACACCTTTTAAAACCATTGTAGAGGGTCAAATAAAATAGTTAATAAAGAGGGTGTGATTCCACATTTCCTTTGGTGTTTTTGCCTTTCTGTCCTTTCTCTGCTAAATGGGTTTATTCTGGAGCACCATGACACAGCACATAACACTGTAACAAATTAGGTGGTGATGTGAAAATCATAATAATTACGTATTGTTGTGTTAGTACTGCCAAGGAGAAGACTCAGTACCATGCTGATGTTGTTTTTAAGGCGTTTGTTACTTGGCTCACAATAGCTAGACACTTTGCCAGGGAAATGCAAATTAATTCTGCCAAGTTCAAGGTGAATGGTGAGCTAATTCATGGGGGAAGGGAAGACTGGATGAATACTTTAAAACCAGGTTAATTTTTTAGGACCACAGCTGAGAGCATGAGCTTTCCAGTCTAAAATGGTAATAACCTCTCTCTTCAGCTCCTTCTGGAAAAGGAACTGCCTCATCACTGTTGCCCTATTAGTGGGAGTCTGAGCTGATCTAAGATTAGCAAAGGTTACCTTCAGAGTACATGGAGAAACCTGGAATCTTGAAATTAAATGCACAAATGCTAAGAGGAATGGGAATCTCCCATAGGGAAGTCTGCTCAGGGACCTACATAAATTAAGGGTGACTGTGGAGTTCAAGAATAAATCAAAAGTTGTTCTGTTCTATAAGACTGAACCAAAGCAGAACAATAAATGTGCAGCTCTTAGAAACTGTTAATGACTGACGAATGTTCTGCTCCCAAACAGATATGCAGCAAGGGGGAAGCTTAAGCAGGAAGAAGCAAGAGTGGGTCAGGGAGAATTGCACAGAAGAGTCTGGCAAAAGTAACTAAATGAAGGTGGTGGTGGTGTTGAGTGAAACTGAATGGTGGTAATTTGCACCAGAAGAAAACAAAACAAGCACTAAAACATGAGTGTAAAGTTTGAGTTAGTAACAAATCAGCAAAACAGGCCGGTAAGAACCTGGGCCTGGCCACAATGGGAGTTTATACACCAGAAAATGGTCTGGTCCAGGAAAGGAATTTTCTGCCTGTTTTTATTAACAGATACAGATGGTTAGAATGTCTCAACTTTTGAGGGGAAAAAATCCTAATTGATAGGATGTCTAGGAATAAAATATTCCTAGATTTCACTAAAAGCTAGCTTTAAAACTGACTGGCCTCTAGCCAAAAAAATAATAATTTCAGATCTCCAAGAGAAAAAGGAATTCTGATGTAAAACAGTCTTGCTACTTGCATCTGTCAGTACAGCTATATCTAGCAGAGGTAAATCTGGAGTAAAATCAGCTAAATTAAATTGAAGTAGGCTAGAATTTCTATTGAATAATGTAATGAGATTAAAATAAACAGAAGTGAGGAACATAATACTTTTTGGGCTCTGAGTAGACAGAGCCAAGAACTTAGGAAAATACAATTTTAATTTTGTAATGCAGTTATGTCAATGCTAACTGTTTTGAACCTCTAAATGCAGCTCAAAGAACTAGTGCACTTTTAATTCCCATCATTTTTTTTAATATGTCCAAGTTCCTTTTCTTTTATATCTAACTTCTAAAATAAGTTAAAAATTAATTAAAGATGGTGTTTATTAGTGTGTAGGTAAGAGTCTGAAGAAAAGCATGACTTGCATTTTTTTTTACCTGTATTTGTGACTAATATTTTTTTGCAAATATTTGTATGTGATTATTTTTTTTAGAGTAAGTTTCAGACATTGCTTTTTCATTTTCTGCTGTAAGTAAAAATCATCTGCAGCATAATTGCAACCATTCAAACTAGGATCATAACATCATGGAGTCATTTGGATTGGAAGGGACCTTTAAGGGCCACTTAGTCCAGCCATGGGGCCACCTATGTCCACCAGAAGCAGGGACATCTTCAACTGGACCAGGCTGTTCAGGGCCTGGTCCAGTCTGACCTTGAATATTCCCAGGGATGGGCCTTCCACCACCCCTCTTAGCCACCTACTCCAGGGTTTTACCACCCTCACTGTAAAAAAACATCAGTCTCCATGAAAATGGAAACTGATTAAGCTACAGATAAATAAATATGCTAACTCTGTAGCTGTGATCTTTGGTGTTATTAACCATTATGATGTGGCTTGCTCAATGCTTGACCTAATGCCTGGAAAACAGTTTCCATGCTGCTGTTCATGTGTCTGGGCTGCAGCTTCTTTCATAGCATGTTTCTTTGAAAGTGCTATTTGTGATGCCTTAACTGTCCCAAAGTTTTGAGGGTGTTTTAATATAGCATGTGTCCTTGATGTCCTGAGCAGATCCTTCTTTGTCTTGCCTTGCACTAGTCTTCATATAAATACTTCTGACTCACAAACCTTGCTGGATGCAATTTGTAAGAAGCATTCCCCTCTCTGTTAACCCAGGGTTAGGGCTGCCACCTAATTAAATAATCTTCTGTCCTGACCCTTAACAGGCTGTAAGCAGCTTTTCCCAGCAAGGCAGGTAAACTCTTGGGACAGTGCAATAAAGCTTGAAAATACACTGTTTTAAAGCATGTTTGTGCTGTGTGTATGTAGTAGTGTTTTACAAAAATCAATAAACTCTTTTTCTTCTTTAATTCTGTAAAAGGAAGAAAGGAAAGCAACTTTTTATGAGCTGGCTTTGAGAGAAAGTGCTTTCAGTTACAATGGGCAAGGGAGGCTGTATTTTATCAGCAAAAGAGGAAGCCTTTTCAGATAGAAATGAAAACTGTCCTTTCTCAGCATGTTTGAATTGCCCTGTTAGTGCAGGTCCTGAACTGTTAATATCTGTAAAACCAATGCACCATATTGATTCATCGTTTCAACTGTAATAAAAGAAGCAAAAAATAAGCAAATCGAAAGATACAATACTGACTAGAACTGACAAATGGTTGGAAGGATAATGTGCCTCTCATTGTATCTCTCTTACTCCTACATCTATCTTTTCAGTTGAAAGAAATCAAAGGAAATCTGTCCTTATTTTCTCATATATTTGTGACAGCATGTATGAAGTGCCAAGACTTAGGAGGAAAAGGAGATGATACGTTTCAGATCCAGTGAGGCACAGCTGAAAAAACTGATCTAATGAAAGACCAGAAGAACACTGTGGGGCACAGTGAAGCTGTTGGTAATAGGTGAGTTTTAGTTACCCATTGGTTTATTTTTGTGTCACTGTGGGATGCTGGATTTTAAATTGCTAGAAGAGGTGCAGATGTACAATTGTCTCTTGCATTTGTGCATTTACTGAAACAGTGTTTGTTAATGCTTCTGATTTGTGGATCTTGCTGCCCAAGATACTGTGAATTAAATGACCTGATAGTAGGATTATTTCTTTTCAGCTCTTGTTTGTCATTAACAGCCCCCAAGGACTTGAAGCCACAAAGGAAAAACTATTAGAAGACACTTTTTGTTTTTTTCTTAAAGGCATTATGAAGAGGGGCCTTCTGATTTCCTAAACTTACTGCCAGTTCTGTCTAGGATGAACTGGGGATAAAAATGCTTTCTTTGTCTTTGTCCCTGTGCCTATAATAAGCACGTTACCAGATAACACTCTGCAGAACAATATGGAAACAATTTGCAAGAAAGATTGAGACTAAAGGGTTGCATTTTTCTAGAGACTCTGCTGTTAGTGTAATACTTTCATGTTGTGATCTTGTTTGCCTAGCAGTTTTTAAGAATTCCTGATGGCATCCAGCTGTAGCTGGGGTTGGTATAATTGACTGCTTTTTTTCTAAAGAGATTTGTTCTGGGGAGCCGTGGGCTGACTGCTCAAATAACTTCCAACAATGGAAGCAAGTGCTGGAGTAGTGTTTGATTTTTTTTTTTCCACTTATGTGCCTGTTTACAACCTTTGCAAAGTCATATTTATTTTGCTTAATTCTGCTAGAGATAATGTGTATCAGTCTGACTTGTGAAGTTCTTATCTTCCTGCAGTAACTGATTAAGGCTGCAGAGACTGGCCTTCACAGGTTGTTAATGAGCTCTTAATGTATGTAACTCCAATATTGTAAAAACAATCTCTTGAATTACTGTTTTATCACTGGTCATTTATTAGCTGACTAGTTCAGGTTTGGGCCAGTGCAAATTCTGAAGGTGATGACCCAGGCAGTGAACTAGACCAACAATTTAGTGGCAAAACAACAATCTGAACTGAAACTATGCAACCTAAGACAATGCCAAAGGGTCTTTATTTGTTCACTATCTTTTCTTGTAGCAGAGAGAAAAGTAGGGAGCTGCTTTGTTGCTGATTCTACAACAGTTTGAGTTGGGGACAAATTTTGAATACCAGTTTGTAACCTGACTCTTTCAAAACCAATCAGTGTATACTTTGTTTTCCTGTGGAGTACCTTTTAGCATATCCGTATGTGTTGTGGGGAGTTAATTAGTGCAAGGTTCAGTGTCTATTAACCTCTCTTTGTTGTCATGGTGGACAAAAACAATGGCATTAACAAAAGCTGTCTATGGTGTGATATGTTAAATTGCATCTGGCTTAGTTGTGCATTTATTTTACAGCTTTTACTGCCATGATCTCTGTGCTCATGTAATCTGTTTTCATTTGCTGTGTAGTCAGCAGTATGAAAAGTTAAGTATTGTGTTAGAGCTTTCAAGGAAAACACGATGCAGCATGATCCCGTATATTAATGTAAATGTTCAGAGCCCTTTAGCTGAGCCAATGAGACCACACCAAGGGAGTCACTTGTGTCTGGAATTCTCTGCTCGGGGCTGCTGTGTCATGCAGAGACTCTTGGGAGTGCAGATTGAGGACTGTGTGGTTTGTCATTGAGGGAGTATAACTCCATATGCCAATAAGATATGTTTGCCACAGGATGGGATTTTTTTTCTTTCCCAGGGAATTGAGAAGGCAATATTGTTTTCTCAAGGTGCAAAGCACCTGGTTTATCAACCAGTGCCTGTTGGTGTTTGGATCAACATTGCCTTCAGGCATTTTGCACCTGCAGCACAGGATTAGAAAATCACCTCAGCTCTTCAGTGGTGTGTGGAAGTTTCAGTAGAAAGTGTAATTATACTCAAGCTGCTGGATGGGGATTCTGTGTTTTGTTCATATAAAGGGGATTCATATCTTGAATCCCAAGCTTTTATATTTCCTAGTTTTATGCTTGCACTTTGCACTTGTAACATAGTATGGTTACTCAAGGAGTCATAAATAGGTTTAGCTTCCTGGCATCCCCTTCCTAGAGATGTAATAGACTGCAGGTAACAGACTGCAACATTTTTGCAGTGTGTGTGTGTCACTAAAGCTGCTGGGAGCTCCTGCTTTGCACTGAAGTTAAAGAATCTATTACAGGAATTAAAAATTGGCTGGACTTGATGTTAATCTCTGCTAATCTGAAGATTTTGAGTGATTTAAGTCTTTGGGCTTTCATCTTGCAGAAGACTGTCTAATTAAAAGGGGAACTTGCCAGGTATGGCGTGCAGTTTGTTACCCTGGTACAGTGTTAAGTCATGGTGCTTCTGCCTCCTACTTATTTGGCAAAGTACCAAAGTTTATGGTGTGGAATTGATTTATAACTTCAGTATATTTAACATCAGCTTTGGCTCCATCATGCTCTTTCTGCCACAAGAAAAAAATAGAAATTTCCCTTTTCTGAACAGTAGTGTTTCCAGAGGAAATTTCAAAAGTCAGAATAAAGATATTTTCTCTTATTTTGCTATCAAATCCCCCCCAGTTCTGTCTCCCTGCAGACAAAATGTATGCATAATGACAGTGAGGTTCCTAAGTAAATATCATGAAATTTTGGGTGTCTTAGTCATACAGTGATATTTTTCTTTCATCAGTCAATAGGGAAGAATACTGCTCTCTGAAAATTGTGCATTTTCCTTTGGAGCCTACTTTGCACACTGGAAACAGTTTCAGATGTTGTACTGTAAAATACCACTGCTGGAATTTTGCTGAAGCCCAAACAATTTTCCACTGGATGATAATATCCTTAAATGCACTGTCCCTAGTTTATGCAGCCTGTATTATACAACAAGAGATACTCTGGGCTGTCCTCAATATTAAATCTAGTTTCAAAAAACCCACTTCTCTAAGCCTTGTCTGTGGCAGGAACAATAAGACCAGTAATGATTCTAATGCTTTTCAGCTGGCTGGGAATGCAACAGAACATTTTGTGACTTAAACACTTTAGATCATGTGTTTAAGCATAAATAACCAAAAAGAGGCTTAAGAGAACAGTGTCAGAAAAAAAACAGTGCAGATTATTAGTTATCAGGATAGTACTAATGAGATGAGACTGTATTGAAAAAAATTGTATTATCTTTTAAAGAACTTCTGCTTTGTCTTTTCACATTCAATTGAAGTTGTCATATGACCCCTTCTGCAGATTTAGGAACAGCTGGTAAATTTGCAGAGGAGAGTTACTGCCCAGGAAAGTAAGGTATGCACTTTAACCTCACATCCATGAGGTTCATTTGTACTGCATGTAAATCTCAGTATTAAAAAAAATATGGAAACTTTTTCAATGTTGTAATAAGCATGTTAGTTATGCTAGGACTTCATGGGTTAGAACTGAAAAAGGTTTACTGAATTGTATCCAGTTCTGCTGGACCTGCTGGACCCAGTCTGCCCAGGGTAAGTGCAGTCTGTGGATGAGGCACTACACTGTTCTGACAAACCTTCTGAGTGGAATTGCAGTGTCTTTTTCCTGTTATAGCTCACACCAATTTTGGACTAGAAGAAACAACACTGTAGTGGCTTTTTGGTCAACATAATTTGCAGTTTTCTGGCTGACTTGTGCTCACAGGAGTATTTTGCTACCTCCCCAGAGCTAAAAGTGTAGGATGTGTCTGGGAAATGTTTATGTTATGTCCCTCTTGCAAATAGAAAGCATTCTAAGCAACACCATCGTGGCACAGTGAGGCAACATGCTACTTCCCAATTCTGACATCCGTAGCAAAGAATAAACACAGGTTATCAATACTGTCTTGTGCTTCTGGGTGCGACCTCTCCAGCTCTAGCAGTACTTAAACCAAGACAGCAAGCAGCTGAATGCTTTCATTCTCTGTGTCTACATCCTGTAATTGTACTCTGGGATGGAAGGGACTAATTAATGCCCGAATATCAGGGAATACATACCCAGTCTTTCACTGATCAAATGCAGCAGCAGTCAGCACTGGATTTAGCTTAAGGTCAGGGAAGAGAGAAGGGATGCTGTTAGGTGAAGGAGTAATCTGTAATCCTCTTGGTGGTGAAACACAATCTGCCTCTCCTGACCAGGTCAGTCTATATGGGTAGCACATCAGATATGCCCACATCTGGTACAGTGAGAGAATTTCTCTGGCATATATGAAGGATTCCACTTTTTCTCACACGTGTAAATGAAAATCTACATTTAATGTTGAGCAACCTGCAGCCCTTCTTGTGTGGGCTGTTAGCTTTTTTTAAGAACTGCTGTTCTGAGTGCGATAAATAGAGCATATTTTAGATTAATTCTACAGAGAAAAAAAAATTCAGTATAACCTGGTTTTCAACACTCAAAAGCCTTTGGATGTACCCTAAAGCTGTTGCAAACCATGGGGGATAAGAGCCTTTGAAATAGCTGAGTGGAGTAAGCAGTGTTTTAAAAACAAAACAAAAAACTTCCCCAGATATGAGCTGTGCTGCTCTCAGAGCCTCCCAGTTCCTGCAAATCTGAGTGACCCTGCAAATGGACTTTTTAAAGAGGAAATGCTGCTACATGATCAAGGTCCCCAAAGGTGCTAAAAAAGAGCAGTGAACATATAAAGCTAGTAAAGCTTGTGGTGTTAGGATAAAAACCATTTATCATTGAAGCAGTCAGGACACCCCTTTTAAGAGTATAGCTTGTTTTTACAGTGTTCAATTATGATCTAGTTTGTATAATCATTAAGGAAGAACCAGCCTCCCAGTGTAAATCCATTAGTTTATTGGTATTTTAGTAACAGAGAGTACATACTTTACTGCTCAAATGATTAGTTTGTTAGTGATGATGGTTGTTTATCCTATTCTGAACATGTGGATGTTCATTCTGACTGAATGCATACATGTGTAGATGTATGTTGTAGAATATGATGAAAGCTTAAAGTACTCAGTTCTTGGCCTCATAGTAGCCAGTTCAAGAATTTGCTCGAAATCTACATTCATGAGTAGCCAACCTTGAGGTTTCTTCTGCATATCTCATGACAGTTTGGGGATACTTAGATTTTGAGAGACTTTGGACTAGGGTAACTCTGCAGATAACTTCCAGTTAAGAAATAAAACCAGTTTCCCAGGAATTTCACTGGGAATGAGTCTAGTTTCACTAAGCAGTGAGGCTGAGCTGGAAGCATGCTGCATCCCTGAGGAGACCAGTGGAAAACTCTTGCTGTGGGCAGCCCCTCTTGCCCACTCCCTTAGAGCTAATGTGTAGGCTCTGCAGCATCCTTAACTGTCCCCAGGTGGTGTGTGGTCTTGTTCTGGTTTCACACCTTGGTCAAATGTGTCCTCAGCTGTCATAAAGTGCTCTGGCCTGCTGCTGTTGTGATGAAGGCCAGAGAACAGGTCCAGGTATTGTTATCTGCACAAGGTTTAGCTTGCATTCTGTTATTTCTCTTCTGATTTATGGGATCACTAAGCACTTGAGTGTTTACTTTCTTGTGGAGCTTGGGACGCCAAATCTTGATCATGACCACAGTGATTTTTTGCTACAACTATGAACAAATCCATTACTTAAGGATCAGTGAGGTTGGTAAGTGTTAATCCTGATCTCTAAGACAAGTGCACATGCTTCTCTGGATGTCATTTTGGGAACTCCTCCACTAATACTCAGTTTACACCAGTGAGCTGAAATAGAGGATTTTTAACAGCAGATTTGTCATTCATTTTCAATCTGACCTGACACAGTAGATATCTCAGGTGGATGTGTAGACTTTAGGCCCTCTTTTAAAATGTCCTCTTTGAAATGCAATAGGTGGAGGATTCAGAAATTCTTATACAAATGTGTAGTCTATTTATATGTGCATTGTAATTTACACAGAATAATACACATTTAACTTACTGAAAAATACATAATATTAAAATGTGGTAAATTCAACCTTGCTTGACATGTACTTTTTTGTAGAGGAAAAATGGAAAGGACAAAAGGATTCCTAATGACTTCCAGTAGCTTCAAAATGCAATGTCATCAATGTTAGATAAATTTTTTTATTTGCATAGAAGAGATGAACAGATCAGCTCACTAATGAAATTTCAGGTATTAAAAGCAAGACAAATATTAAAAGCTGCTCCTTTTTTTTTCTTTTTTCCTTTTTTTTCCTGACAAATTTTTTTTAAATTCTCTTTTTTTATTAAATTGACAGTGATTCCAGTAAAGATATTCAACTAAACTCTTTAATGTCTTTACTGTTTCATGTTTAAATGAAAACAGGATCCTTAAAACTGTGTGCCATAAAAGTTGGAAGCCACTCAAAATATTAAAGGTATTGATAAAAAAAACCAACACTTTGAAATTGCTTTAGTTAATACTCAATTTATCTGGCTCTCAGCACAACCAGTAGCTCTAGTGTCTGTGTTTGGGGGTGTCTGGTTCTTTGCTGTGGATGATCTTGTAAATGTAAATGATTGTTTTGTGAATTAATATGAACACATGTTTTTAATGATAAAAGGACATTTAGTTTGACTTAATTACCTAGTTACTGCCTTTTGCAATAGCACACTGCTTCCTGCAGCTAAACACTCAATTGAAATAAAAATAGCTTATATAAATATGTAACTGTTTATCCCATAAAGCTCCCTTGATAGAAGATGCTAAAGCTTTAAACCTTGATGTTTGAGAAGATATTTTAAAATTTGGATGGTATCTGAAAAGATAATCAGATTCTAAGCTGAGTTTCTTCCCTTAAATATCTTCATTGTCTTCAGTAATAAATTTGCATGCAAACTGGAGGAAGGCATTTGGCCTATTCTTAGAGCAAGTCAAAATTGCTTTCTGCTTCTTCATGATCAGCTGTAGATCTTCCCTTTATATTTTGTGTGTCAACAAGTGCAGGGCACTGAAGAAGCACTTTGCCTTGGAGGAGTTTACAGCCTACATGTAAAGGATAACTAAATGTTATTCTGTGAGTTTGTTAGGGTTAGGAATTCACTGTTCCTTACTAGTAGGTTATATAGTGTGTGGGTAGATAGCAGGTGCTCTGCTGCAGGAAAAGGGAATATACCATTGGTTTTTCCCATCTTACTGGAAGTTTCCCACATGTGATCTGCTTGTATGAACCTGCATGTGTCTGCTTCCTAACACAGTTCTTAAAATATTATCCCTCTTAGCTTAAACACTTCATGTAGCTGAAGTTTTTCTAAAGTTAATTTATCAAGCAGTTGGGCTGGGGAGAGAATACACATGTAGTTATTTTAGCAGACTGGAACATGAATAAAAATTTCAGTCAATGGAAAGAACTGTATTAGGTGACTGGGACAAGAAACCTCTTTAGTTGCCCACTGTCACCAAAACACCATCTCTAACCACCAGTCAGTCATTGATGCCCATTGGGTGGATAAATCTTGATTTCATCATCACACTTGAGACCAGGGCTGGATCTGGGTCAGGCTGAGAGAGGAGTGTAGTGCATGTGGATAGGGAAGAGCTGGCAACAGATGGTATCATAGTGGGAAGAAAGAGACAGCTCATCAGCTGGCAATGTTTCTACTGCCTTTTGTCAATTATTTGTTTTTCTTCAGGGAAGAAATCAGTGTTTGGTTAAGTTTTGTTGTTAGCTTTTATAGTTATTGATCCTAGAAAATCTGAACTTCATATACCTTTAATTTAAGACCATTTTATATCCTAAGTAATATGTATATGCTCACATTTTAGGACTGTATTTTCTTAATTAAAAAAACCAAACAAATTACTTGTAAATATTGTGGCAAAGGGTTCCCCAAAACCCTGAGCAGAATATTCATCTTGTGGCAGATGGTTCTACAGTAATTGCTGATTCATAGTCTTTTGAAAAAGGAAGTAAGCTACTCATGGGTTTATGGACTAAGCATTTTGACTAAATTATCTTGTTTATATCAGCATATTGCTTTTGCAGTAAACTTAGAGTTAGAAAATACTGCTTATATTTTACAAGTAGAATTGGCTTAATTTAGTGATCACATGGAAGAAAAGAACTCATACATTAGTTTTTCATTCGGTAAGTATTTTTTAGGTTTTTTTAAACAAGAAGATAATTTTATTAATCATTCCTGTTTTTCTTAAGCAAAACTCTAAAATGTTTAAAACCAAGTGTTAGCTTATTTTGTAGGCCATTTATAGTGTAGTTTTCAGAAGAGATGGGTTTCTCATTGACTAATTTTTTTTTGTTTTGTTTTTAATTCTTGCTATAGATTTAAATTATCATTAACTTGTGGATGAATAGCAGTGATTCTTAAGTTTTAAAATTTTAATTTGTTTTTGCATTTATTTAATTAAAAAATATGAGTAGCTGCATGTGAAAAGAACAACTGCTTTCTTGAAGGAATAATTTAACTAATTATATATAAACATTTATTCCATGCTTGTCACCATAGTAACTGAGGCCTCAAGTCAGTGTGCTTTGCTGAGCAGGGCTGCAAATGCTGTAGTGAGCCAAGGCCTGAACTTCTGTATGAAAATAGTTTCACAAATATTTGTAACTTCTGTATGAAAATAGTTTTGTTGAGGCACAGCTATTCCCTGCTACACCTTTTTGACCTTGTGCCATTATTTGTATTGCCAGGGCTGCAAGCATGGCAGAAACCTGGGAGTTAATGTGTCTGAAAATTAACCTCCCTGAAAATTAGTGTGCACCAAATCATCCTTCTGGTCTGCTCAAGCATGTGATTGTATGGCCTCTAGTGAGGCACTGGGGACAGTCAGGAATGAGTGATTGTGAAAGTGTGGAGACACAGCTACAAATCAAGCTGATTACACAGCTTCTCTGGAAGCCACTTGTTAGGGCCTGACTATGCTGTAGCTGAAATTGTTGAGAAATTGTTGGGTTGGGAGGAGTTAAGCCAGTTTAAGTGAGGAAATTATCTAACTGATATTAATTTTGAAGTGCTTTTTGTGACTTTGGAAGTATATCCCGTGCCAAGTATCTACTTGGTGCTGATTTGAGAATGGAGGACATTACCAGGATTGACTTTTGATGTCTCTTCCCATATGCTGACCTCTGACAACTGGCCACAGAATTGTATCAGAATGTTCACTTCAGAGATTCTGTTACAGTTAACTTAATTGCATATCTTTATTTTCATCTTTTTATTTGTACCTAGAAAATTACTGTCAGAGAAACCTCATCTTTTTACTTCAGCTTTAATTTTGACAGCAGCAAGGGTAGTACTAGCTATTTCTGTAGTCTATTTGTAAGTAAATCTCAGATGTATTCATGTTTCAGATGTTCCCTCTATCTTATAAAACATGACAATAGTATGTGTTTTGTAACTATAAAGCTTTAGAAACCCAGACGTTAAAACTCAGAAAGATTTAAAACATTTATCCTAAAAACTTGATGAAGGCTTTTAATTTTTATCTGCTACATTAACCAGGCCATCATTTTGAGCCTTTAAAATTGCACTTTAATTTTATTTTCCAGTGCACTTTAGATCATCACTTCACCATCCAAGGTCCTGATCCCATGGAGACTCGAACACTTGTTTAATAATGCGTGTTTCAAACAATACTACTGATTTATTACTCTTCATTAACTGTTACCTGATTTGAAGACAATCAGATACCAGGGCCTCTGCATTAATTCTGCAGTATTTGCAAACAGAGAAATGATTTGCAGGTGTAGCACAGCACAGCAGTTAATCACACTTGCGAACTGCAGTGTGAAGTGTGATATTGTATAGCCATTTATAGCCTGAGTTTTTAAGAGCTGTAACTCTGCTTTTGGCTTGGCTAACTTCCATGGCTGTTGTAGATTACATTTGCAATCAAATTGTTGCCAAACTTCCACTCAGTGTTAAGGTCATGTTTACTACTGCGCAGCTGCATAGTGAAGAGTTGCAGTAAAAGCAAAATAAACTTAAGACTATTTGAGGAGCAGCTCTCTATGGGAATGGAGAGCAAGTGGATGTTGGGGAAAAGCTCATATTGACTGTAGACCAAAGCAGAATATTTTTGGCAGCATTTAAATTTTACTGTTTCATTATAGCTGATGTGTTCTTGACTGCAGCTCTAATAAAAACAACTTGTGCATGTTCTGAGTACTGTTTAAAAAGAACGTAGATGTAAGGAAACTGGAGTCTGCAGCTGTCCATATGTGGTGTTGGAATGGTGCAAGGTTTTCATCTATTAGCCAGAGTGAGGAGCCTCCTAAAAACCTCATGCACATTAAATTCCTGGCACTGCTCATGAAAAGAATGCTGTTACAGTACTTGAGGACCTGTTGCTTTTCAAGGGAATGGCTACAAAGGCTAATGTGGTCCTTCCAGATGAGGGTTAAAGTATACTACAAATGAGCTGCACTGGAGCTTTCATTATGACTTGACCATTCTGGCTAAGACACCCACACCCATACCTCCTTTTTTGTTTTAAAATCTTGTAGATAGATTCATTTTTGCTGGTGTGGATGCCAGTAGCTTTGAGCTTAAAAAAAACAAAAATCATGGCTGGGGAAGGACTATTACTACTGCCACTGACATTTTGAAAGCCTTTTTTAACTAGCTTTAAATAACAAGGTGTATGCAGTGATGATCAGCTGCATTTGACAAGCAAAATTCTCCAAACTACTAAGTTTTCTGTGTGAAAACAGACCACAGAGCAGAGGAGAAGGATTTTTGTATTATCCTTACATGAGGAAACAGATAGGCTTATATCTTTCATTAAACACCAAAAATCCTTAGGGGACCAACACCTTATTGTCCCACTTGTATAAAAGCTTCAGCTGGAATGCTCAACTCTTTAAGGACCAGTCAATCAAATAGAGACTATTAGTGTGCAGGAAACCAAATTTCTGTATTTCCAGTACTATAAACATTTTTGTTTTCCTTTTCTGGAAAGTTGATTTTGAAGCTGGTTTGTGGGGGTGTGATCATACTATCTTTGTGAGGTATTGGAAATACATGTGCAAAAGTTCACAGAACACTATTAGAACTGGAGATGTAATTGAGTTTTGGCCTGACTCAGTACAGGTTGTATGCTCTCAAATCTCAGTGAACCTGGGTGGGATCTGAAACCTTCTCACACCTGGAGTCAGTTCTTTTTTTTACTGTCAATTTTGCTGATCTATTTTTGTTTTGGTATTATTTCTCTTTATAGACATGATGAAAACTAATTTGAAATAATTCTCATTCTTACTGTGGTGGGTTTACCCTGGCTGAACACCAAGTGCCCATCAAAGCTCTATCACAACGCTCCTCAGCTGGACAGAGGAGAGCAAAATATAACCAAAGGCTCATGGGTTGAGATAAGGGCAGAAAGAGATCACTCACCAGTTACTGCCACGGGGAAAAAGAATCAACTTGGGGAAATCAATTTAATTTATTAGCAATTAAATCAGAGTAGGATGATGAGAAATAAAAAAATCTTAAAACACCTTCCCACACACACTCCCTTTTTTCAGGCTTAACTTTATTCACAAATTCCCAAGGTGCAGGCACTTTTGCAGTCTCCTGTTCTTATTTGTTGTACTCAAGGTGTTGAAAATGAGAGCACTTTTGTGTCCATTGCTGTTTCACAGATACAAAAAATTTCACTGCCACAGAAATGGCAGTGTATCACACAGACTGTTGTAAGTCTCTTATGACACAGGCTAAATACCTTAAAGAAAGCCACTTGAGGTTGTAAAACTTAAAATTATTTCATGACTTCAGTAAAGCTGAATGTATGTTGCAATAATATCCAGGGATCATAGGAGTATTTCATATTCCATGGAAGTGAGCTTCCAAAACAATGTGTTGACTTTGCTTCTGAGCTGGAGGCACTGTGTCCAAGTTCAGCTTTCACCTTCACACAGAACTCTAGCTGAAGAAGAAGAGTCCTCATAACCATTCTGTTTTTCTGTGCTTGCTTCTTGTATTTGTTTTGCCAGGCACTCATGTCCTCTGGAGACTGTGGTTCAGCTCTCCAGTCAAAATCTTGGTAAGCCTCCTATGCAAGAGCAGCACAAAAAGGAACCATACTGGGATAAAAGGTCTGGGACCCATTAATGTTCAGGTTTAAGCAGATATGTGATTTAAGAAAGATTGTACTTCGCAGTTTGTTTTTACTGATTTGGAATAAGAAAAGGTTGAGGCCAGTGAAACCTTAGGAAGCCAAGTGATTATTTTAACCTTCCATCTTGTTAGGAAGTAATACTTTGAATTAAAAAAAAAAATCATACTTGATGTTTATCACTTATGACTATGAGCCATAGCAATTTTACAGGTATGATAGAGGTAAGTAGTTTATATAATGTTACTTAGTTTTTTACAGTCTCAGTTATGAACTACTACTTACAGAGCCCTTAAAATTAAAACAGGTTTTTGCAGAAAAAAATTTTGTCACAAAATTTCTGCCTTCTAGATCACACAAATTAAGCATCCCAAAATTCAAGTTAACTCTTTGTGTGTATATATTTCAAATTCATTAGATATACTTGAAAATGAAAATGTTTTTTTGGTTAATGTTTTAGTTGGCATGTGTTTTTCCAGTCTTTATTTGGAAAGTAATTTTAGATGGATCTTTAGTATTAGGTGATGCTTTAAATAACAAGAGACAATTTTCCTTTTTCAGAATGTTCCAAAATTTTTGTTTCTTTTAATGTTCATTTTTCTTTCAAGTCAAGTAAAGCAGGTAGATGCTTAGCAACTCTGAAATTCAGACTATATATCTGGGTATCTAGCTTTGGTTAAAACATTGTGGATCAGTTTATAGTACTGGAACTGAAGTGAAACCAAGTAATTACTGTTTTCAAGATGAGTTCTAATTAGCTACCTTATACTCTGTCCTTCGCCTTCTTATCTTAAGGTTGACTCCAGAATTTTGTGTTTCTCATTTGCAGTTTCAAGTTTAGGACAGTGATTGTTTTCAGAATCTTTAAAAACTCTATCATTTCTTTTCAAGTGCAGGAAAAAAAACCCAAAACAACCCCCCAATAAACCACCCTACTTAAAGAAAAAGAAGTCATAGAAGGAATTTATAGAAGGCATGATATCATTATTTTAACTGACTACAAGTCCTACTGGGAAACTTGATGTTTAGTTCACTTTAAGTCCTTGCACTCCCAGTAAGTCAAGTGAGTGCTGATACACAGTGTCCCTCAGTAAAGATTTTTACTGGACCTAAGGAGATTTTCCAAGATGATCTTGGCTACATTTCAAAATGTATCACTGAGGATGCTTTTTAATCTGCTTTCTATGTCCAAGCTTTATCTGTATTCATACTGAATTTTTAAAGGACTCTTTGGACATCTTATTGTATGAAACATCAGCAACAGATGTAATTACAATTAAAAAAAAGGGACAACTAAGGTGGCTTTACACAGCTGTTCCTTTTCCCTCTGGGACTTATTAATGTTAAACAAACAAGATTCTGGTTGCCTTGCAGTCTTTTTTCAAACTGTGCTGTCTGGCCTGTATTGTTTCATTATTAATTTGTTTTTTTAGATTTACATTTACCACATAGCACAATAATTTTGCAGGGTTAATTACTTGTGAATAGGAACAGTTTTGTTCTGAAAAATTACCCTGAGCATACAGTGTGATCAGATATGGTCTGTAGATTGGAGATACTTTAGACAAGGCTTTAATTAATGAAAATTTAACACTACAAAGTTATCAGTCAGAGCTGGCTTTTCTGACTTGACATTTAGCCTTCTGTGGAGCTGACCATGGCTTGCAGCTGAATCTGTTTTTCCTAGATGTAAGCCAAAACACAGCCTGCATGATTATACCATAGTTGGCTTTGAAATAGTAGCAAGGATTTGAAGACAAGGAAGATTTTTAATGTTTTTTGCACTTACTTAATAGGAGGAAGAGGTTCTGAGCAGCATGGAAGTCCTCTAGAGCAAAAGTTGTACTTTGTCTGATCCTTTCTACTCATTTTGCTCCACAGGGCTTTGATTTGGGATTAGATGTGTGTGTATAGATCTGTGTATATATATATATATATATATATATATATAGCAATTGCTTATTCATGGCAGAATGGTTTCTTGAAGTTCCTGCAAACCTGGAAACAGGGTGAGTAGGGTATCTCTAGTTTTCTGAGTGTGCAAACCCATAATACACTCTTCAACACAGAAAATGATGCCCAGGCTTATTACCTATCACATGCAAAATACGTTTCCCCTGATATTTTGAAGTCACTACCACAACAGGCCTCAAGGACTTCTTGTCCCCTTTGTGTGCATGTGTTATTCCCACTGTCAATGACAGGAGTTAGCTATACACATCAGGAGGATTTACCCATTGGACTAAACTTAAGACAGCAGGGAATATGAAATTCTCTCTTCCCTAAAACTGGACAATTTAAGCATTATTTACCACTGCATTTTTTTTTTTTAATTTTTTTTTTGCTAAGGAGACAGTTGTGGAAGTAGCAGCTGGGAAATGTGATGATTGCACAGTGTTACCTTGATAGAAATTGCAGCTCAGAGCTGTAGGTCAAGCGTGGCACAGAATCTTAAATGATGGAAGTGAGCTGTTTTTCTGGAAAAAGGAGCCATTAAGGTTGACCTTTGTTAAAGCTGACTGTCACTTACTGGCTTAATAAATAGCTGACCAAAGAGAGGATTCCTTCTTTTTGTGTTACATATTTTCAAGTATTCAAATATTATTTTCAGTTGTTAGGCTAGATGTTAAGTTCTCCATATTATTGCAACTTGTTGTGCCTCTTCTACTACTATCTGAATAGCTGATAGCTACATTAGTGACATTTATATACATATATATCCATTTATATATATTAGATATATCTGATGGTGTTGCACTTGATGTGCTCAGCTTTTTTCCACTATATAATTGCATTAGGGGATAGTAATAGTGTGACATAAACAAGGGTACAAGAATGGTTTAGCTTATAAATGCTTGATCTTTCATTTTAGGAGCTTTTTTTTTTTTTTTCCCCCCCAGTTTTTTTTTTTCCCCCCAGTTTTTGAATCTCAATTGATAATCCTGTGTGGAAGCTGTCAGGCGTGGGGCACTCCAGCATGTTTAGAGCTCCTACACATTTCCAAATTGAGAAGTGCGAGAGAGAGTCATCTTAGCAAGAGAAAAGCTCCCTCCTGTGGAAGAGATGAACCTCTGCTGTGACAAGGAGCAACCATAAGGGCATTACACCGTGATTTGAAATTAGCAGGGAAAGGGGTTACAAGCACGGTGGGACTTTGCAAATACTGGAATGCAAAACCCTGCTCCTGTTATTTTTTTTTCTCAAAGTAAATTTTTCATATTTTGTATGGCTTATATCTATAACTGTATGTCAATTATAACTGTTGTCTGTGAGTAAAACTGGATTGTTTAAATAATATAATGTGGCCACAGTGAGCTCTATAGTGTTCAAGGGATCTAAAGCAGCTGATATTATTACAGATTTTGCTTTCTGTAGCTCTTTGCTGACAAGCCTTAGTATTTTGGAAATTTGTGTGAATTTGAGTTTGTAGAGCTTACTTTTAAAAAACTTCTACTTTTTTTTTACTTTTTTACTTTTACTTTTTTGTTTTCCTTTTTTTTAAAAAGTCTGATAATCTGTCTATCTTGAAGATCTGTGTTAAAATGTTTCTGAATCTTGCTGTGATTGGTGGTCCTTGGTAGAAAGCTCTGCTGAGCTCAAAGCCCGATGTAACTTGGAAAATAAAACTGCACAGAAATTATAAAGATGAAATTGTGGTGGAGGGGCTGGAACTAGAACGTGATATCAAATTCCTGCTAGAAACAGTATTTTTTACCTTTGAGCTGAATATGATTCATGCTTGTGATCTGAAGGTGGAAGGCTGCAGCTCATTAGCACATTAACAAAACCCTGAGGCATTTACTCCCAGAAATGCTAATGTTATTCCCCTGAGAATGAAGCACTTGTGGGAATGGGGGAGATGAATCTTTATTATTACAGTGGAGTTTTAATTTTACCAATTCCAATTCATTGCCAGCTAAAGATGACTGAGACAGCACCAAGCACTCTGACCCACTGCAAAAAAAATGCTGTGTTGAGATTGGATGCTGGGATCATCCTGTCCATTGGCCAAATGGTAAGTTGTCATCTTGTTCAGAGATAGCTGGGCTCTAGCTTGTGACACACAGCAGCACAACTTTGCTTGCAAAGCGTGAGATTAGCATACATTACTATGTAATGGTGAAGTGAGTTTGGTTTCTCAATTAGAAATGTTATGGTGTACCTGCTTATTTTGAGTTTGGAGTCATCACTGAAGCACGGAATCGTTGCTCTGTTAAGGCAGTATTATCCTCAGTTATGAGAACTGTGAAGGTGTTATAATTTGGGTGAACAGTCCTAATGCTTGTGCATGTCAAGAAATGCAAATTCCGGACTTGGGTGGGGGCAAGCAGAAATTTTCACGAGGCTGCATGCAACAAAGGCTCAAGTCAAGGTCAGGAGAGATGTTGGAAGAAGTGCCTTAGCAGTGAGGTTCAGTGCTCTGTGAGACCCCTTGGACCTCTCTGATCTCCTTCTGCAGCACAGGGCACTCCCTGGCTGCTGCTCTTCAGGTGCCAGTTTGGATTAAAAGAAAATCAACAATAGCAGAGGGGAGTCCCTTTTGCATGTAACCCATGCTCTGGGTTCTGTAAGACAGCCGTGTTCCGGTGGGAGGAGAAGTGGTCTGTGCAGCTCTGATGGGGATAGGGAGGCTTTTACTTGTAGTTTACAGCTCACTAATGGCTCCTGGGATTGAGAATTCCTTCCTGGCACCTGAGCCACCGTGCCTGGAGGGGTCAAGATGTGTGAACGTGGCACTTGGGGACTTGGTTCAGCGGTGCACTTGGCACACTTAACAAACGGACTCGATCATCTTAAAGGTCTTTTATAACCAAACCAATTCTAGGGTTCTGTATTTCCTGTTAGTAGCTCCATCTACTGATTGGCTGGAGTATTTCTGATCGCTGCTTTTTTCCCTACGGCAGTTTTTGTCTGGTTTCTTAAGAAATTGAGGCTCACGTCGAGCACACTTTGTCTTGCTCTACTCCTTTCTCTGCACCCCTCCACCCCCGATACTGAAAGTTTTTTATGCAAATCAAAAGAGGGGCTGAGGCCCCTACTGAGTTGCTTTAGTTTTATGAAAGTACAAATCTAAACACAGTACCCTGGATGAAATTAGTGCCCATAATGATAGAGGAGCTGCATCATAAGTAGAACTGTAATGTTATAACACCAGGGAATCAACAGAAAATCACAGGAAATTAGTCTTTATAAGTCCCATGGTTCATCATGATTCACTAAGAGAGCACAAGTAAAATAAAAGTTTTACTGTTTTTAGTATTCATATGGCAGTGATTTCTGCAGAGCAACTGTGACCTGAAGAAGTGGCTGTAAATCTCTGAATCCTCAGCAGTTAATTTTCTTCTACTGCAGCTGTGGGAATTGAAATAATGATAAAAATACAGAGGAGAAAACTTACCAGAGCTGGACATTTACTCTTGACTGGAATGACTAATAATTTGTACCTGCTCACTTTAAATGAAGTCTTGTCTGAAAACTTATAGACTATGATTAAAACTATTTCAGAGACATCTTCTGGTGTTCTTGAAGTAACTTAAAGCACTGGTTTGCTTCACCTATTGCAGATTGCACTAAAGCCTTGTCCTCCTTCCAGGAATTCTGCATTAAAGGGGCTAAACAGCAGGAAACTCAGAGCTGGTCTGAACTTTGACAGTCAGCCTACTTTTATTCACTGCATTCTAAAGACCATTGTCACATTTAATTTTTCATTTCCATGAGATTTTAATAAAAGCCCAGGAGGTGAGAAAGAGATGGGCTAAAACTGATTCCACCCTTTTTTCTCCTCAATTGAAATTCTTTGTTATGTAGTATAAAACTAGCTTGAATGTTGTTCAGCAACATGAGCAACATGCTTGGCTTGGCTGAGCTGTGCCAACTTCTACTTGGAGTACCTCCTCTGACATCCTGAGGAGTGCTGCTCCACAGAGTAATGATGTACTCAGTTGCTATGCCCTCTGTGTTGGAGGTATAAGAGCTTCCTTGCTTATTCCATACCATCTAACATGGTGTTGCTTCTCCCACCCTCTTGGATTATTACATTAAAAGTTACTGAATGACTGGGGGCCTTATATTTTGTAAATAGACACTTACTCCAGAGCTTTGAAGGAAAACAAGTAGTAGATTGAACAGCAAATGCTGAGAGAAGAGAAAGGCTTTTCTGTCTCTCCATTACAGATGAAAGATGAGAGAGAGGGGATGTAGGTAGGCAATGACAGGATGTGAAACCTGAGAAGTTTGAGTTTTGTGTGAATCTGTGTAAGGTTACTGAAAGACACTGAGTTGAGCAAGCCAGAAGCTTAAAGCTACTTAGCAATAAAAGCCATGGGGAGTTCAGTAGGAGATTTTTCAGGTTAGGAACAGAGTTTCTAGCAAAACTGAGAAGCATTAAAGTTGGCTGAGATGGAGACTACCAAAAGAGATGTCTTGGGAGTTCTCTGCTATTGTTACACTTTCATATGGAGACTCCTAGTGACTGTTTCCCCCAGTGCCTGTGCATCAAAAGCACATTCTGAGTTCTGGAGCTAAGTATATGGCAGCATTCCTTCTTTGTGTTTCAGGGCTGCTGCTGGTATTGCAGGGCTGAAGCAGAAAGAAGTCAAAATTGATAGCTGCTTTTATTAAAAGAAAAAAACAACAAAACAAAACCCTGCAAGAATTTTTTCAGCTCTGTAAGTTTATTCTACAAATTATTCTGTACCTGCTTCCAGGTGCAAAATGTTAGTTCTTGCTCCCTGGAGAAAAATAAATGTATTTTCTAAGATAGGGTAAATGATCTGTAGAGGAAATCTTATCACTGTATTTATAACAAACAAGCTCCCTGGAAGTATTTCCTCAACGTCTTTAAATTATACTTAATCTGTATTAAAATTGTTAGGTCTAAATTCTTGCAGATCTGTTATAAGTAAGAGAAATTAATTCACATTTTAGCATATTAGGGCAAATTTGTCTCTCCTGTTTATTCCATGTGTTTTGGTGGAACTTTGTACCAGAAGTGCATTTGGGACTTCTGTTTTCTTACCCATCTACCTCTTACCTACCTTAAGGGTAGCAAATTTCAGTGTAAATATTGTGAATTTAAAAATCAGCTAACCAGCACATTTATATCTGGCTGTTACCTTGTCCTGATACACAAAATGTTGCCAGACTTGAACAGAATAGATGCATGATACCTTTTTTCTTTGTTTGTTTTAATGATTTTTAAATTTTTGGAGGGTAGTCATATAGTTTCCATACTGAACAGGGATGACCTCAGTTGTGTTTTCATACCCTGGTGTTTCCTACATTTGTTCAACTTACCTGTGGCATAGCATTGAGCCAGAGAAGTCTCAGAAGCCAGAAGTGAAAATTATACAGTTAATTAAAAAAACCCCTCCAACAACCAACAAATAAAAAAAAGCACCAACTCAGATTATATATTCTGTGCACAGAATTGGCCACAGCTTGTTCTCTCCAGCAAGTCTGAAATGTGGAAGTGCCTTAGGTGAATGTGTTGGCATAGCAACTTAGTGAGCAGGAGGGTGCCATCCATCACAGTCAGAAGAGAGGGTATGTTGTGATATTGCACTACTGCCACTTGTTTGCAGATCTTCTGGGCCTCACAGTAAACTCATAAAGATTCAGTTCAAACTTCTGAGAACATTTGGTCCCTGTAGCACACAGATTGTAGCTTCATGTGGTTATTACTGACAGTGTTGTCACAGTCACTCCCATAACAGCAGGCTCCCAACCTTGTCTTTACTGTGCTGAGAAGGAGCAGAAGGTCCACTTAACCACCAGCACAGTTCTTGCCTTCATCATCATCCACTGATAGTTTATTATTTCTTCTCCCAGGATTGTTCAAAGGCTGCAGATCCTAGATGGAATACCAGGCTGTTCCTCACTATTGGGATAAAGGAAGTAGGAATGCCTGTTCTCTGGGGGAGGGAAACAAAGGTGTTACAGAGAGCATGCAAAGCACTTGTACATGGATAGCAGCATCAAGACTCAGGTTTATTTGAGTGAGAACAGACAATCAGAGCTTGGTCAATGCAGACATGCTGCTATGAATTTATTTATTTTTTATTTAATATTTTTAGCATAAAAATTGATGTAGAGGCTGTCTGTCATTGCTTTTTAAGCTGTGTCTCCAGTGGAGATGTGTTTGTGTCTATGTGGTCATAGTGCAATTCACTGTGGGTCAAAAGATTGCAAACTCCAATGGCTGCAGTGGGAGAACTCACAAAACCTTCCAGCAGAGACAGAGAAATGACACAGAGAGAACTGGTTTGTCTCTTCCTAACTTGATGCCACTTTGTCTTCCTAAGGCTGAAAGCCAAGGCTCATAGGGATTTGAAGCCTTAAATCCTGGTATCAGGGAGAGGGGGGAAAGGAAGCAGTCCAAGGAATGCTGGTGAAAGGTGCCAAGCATGCAGCAGGGGAGGCCTGTGGGCAGGAGTGCGTGTATCTCCTGGCCAAAGGTCTGGATTAGCTACACTAAAGGGGACTTCACAAGTCATCACTTGGGAGCTTTGCAGAGTTAAGGGAAAACATGGATGTTGTAGGACTCATTATACTGCTCTTTGTGCTTCAGGGTTGACGTAGCTATTAAGGCAACATTCGCTGCTTTGAATTTTGAAAGTCATAGCATTTGTTTCAGATCTCAGAAAGAGGTTAGCATTTACAACGTGCCACATCCTTATTTAATCAAAGCTTTGCATGAGGCTTTAGAGGAATGGAGCACACAGCCCATACATTAAAATTTTACATAGCAAGTGAGGGCATTGCTCTTAACTAAGTGAAAAAGAACCTCTGCTGGCATGCAAAAGCCTTGTATTACAAAGCTTATGCTTTTATTGTACAGAGGTTCTGTTCACATCTTTTATACATTTTATAAATGAGGTCTTGTGATTCTTTGCTAGTCTGGAATCAGTAAGGGTCACTGCATTTGCAAACCAATGGACAAGGCTTCAGCTGAAGCCAGTAAAACCTCTTTACCATATGAAGGTAGAGCATTGAGACTTGAGGTATATTATTTCTGTTTCATATACTGTCAGAGGGTAGGAGACACCAAAGCTTGTAGTAGCTGCACTAAACACAAAGCATTGTGCAAAATCTAATGATCTAATACAAACCCTATGCAGGACCACAACTGTAATAATCACAACTAATAACTTGCTTTTGAGTCCTGTTACTCAGCAGTATCAAAGAGCTATCTGCTACCTCTAAATATAGATGAAAAAATGACACAAATATTTGGAATGTTAATTTCATTTTTCTTATGAAATTGACAACTGGACACTTCATGACAAAAATCTTGAAGTCTCTCATTTATAAAACCTCCAGCTATGAGTGCTTTGTGGTTTCAGCTGGATGGTCAGCATTTTCTGACACATATATTTAATCCTAGTGTATTGTGTCCTGAATTACGGAGTTCTGTATAAAAATGGAAATATTAATTAGAAAAAGCTGTGTAAAGAACAAACTTGTCTGGAGATTTAAATGCTGCTGACTGAATAATGCATTGAACTGTCACAGCAACAGTTTTGTAGTGACTCAAATTCCATGAATATTCAACAGAGTTGTCCTGAATGAAAAAATTCAAAACATTTCTTTCCAGGGAACTGCTGAAGTTTTGGGTCTCCTTCACTAGGAGCAAATGTTTTCTTTGTTAGCAAAGCACTTGATGAGCAAGAGGAAGTTATGGGACTATTTTGCTTTACCTGTGTGGAGCTGGTGGTATGGATACTCAACCAACATCATGTGAATAATCTTCTAATTAAGAATAATTCAAATCACATTTCTGTATGCCTAAACCTCACCTAGGGGAGAAGGATATTAGAGCTGATAAATGCCATTTACACCTTCCCCAGAGAAGAGATTAACCCATTCTCATCCTTTCTGTCTCTGCTGCTGTCTATAAAAGGGGTGCTGCAATCCTGGGCAGCAGTGTTCAGTCTCAGGATATGGAACATGTACAACACAGTTGCTCTTGCTGTTCTCTCCTTCCTTTTAAAAGCATCTTGCTCCATCTGCAGTCTTTTTCTTGAGCATCCTCTGACCTGAATTGCTACAGGAGCTGCTAGGTTGTAAGTGAAGACATGCCCTATTTGGCATTAATGTGGGCATGAGGATTTGCCTTAGGAAGGGTATGCTTCCAGCTGGCTGAGAATAACAACCCTCCTGTGCCAGGATTAGCTGGATTTATTCATTGCAGCATTTTTTAAAATGCTGAAGAGCTAGGACACTGTGGGTCTTACTTGTTTTTTATTAGGACAGAAGTTTGTGGATTTATGAGTCACATGTATTTCTTCCAGTGTGCCGGTGTGCATATGTGTTCATATGTACAAACATAATAAACCAAAGTAGATAAATTATTGCAGAATAAAATCACTTTTCTAGCAATGTAGAGACAGAACTGATTCACTACTAGAAGTCTAGAATCATTAAAGCATGTTATCTAGAAACTTCTGCCAAAATGCTGGTAAACAGCACTTCTGTCTGAAATGCAGATTTCAGTTTGGTCAGTATTTTCATTTTGAAGAATTCTCTCTAGGAAAAGTCTAGGAAAGAAGTTAATGGAGAAGATTATTTCTAGATTTTCATTTCAGTAAGATCTGCCCATATAATGTTATCTTAGAGTGGAGATGCAGCTGGCTAGCTCACTGTTCCAGTGGTGCATAACATCAGTGTCACTGACAGTTCTTTTGGCTGTAGAAACCTCCAACTTTCAACAATCTCAAATCCTTTTTATTAATATTCAGTGCAAGAAAAGATTTCTTTGCTAATTCAATTCTGTCCTAAATCTTTACTTTTCACACTATATTACTGGAACTAACTGCATGTTAATAAGCTCTACATTAACCATCTGCATTTTAGCACAGTGGATCTGTGTGTCCTAGAAACAGTAGCTCTGAGTGAAAAACATAAGGTACTTTGGACTGCATTCTCAGAAAGCACTGGCTACATAGCCTTTGCTGTCTGACTCTCTAAATCCACTGCCTTTTTTCATACAGTGTTTTCAGCTCATTTAGATGGCCATAGTAGAGAAGAAATTGTTTAGTTCCTTTATTACAAAGATCAAAAGTCATGTTTACCATTTACATACACAATTTACAAATTATTCACACAGGAAATAACGGATATGCAGGAACTGGCAGCTTTCTTCAACCCAAGCTGGGGACGGGACAAGTGCAGTTGTTTCCTTGCTTCCCTGTCTTTACTGAAATAACAGATATGTCTGTTTTGTGTTTTCTCTTTTTGTTAAACACTGATCTAGTGTTTATGAAGCACCTTTAGTCATAACTATGCAAATGCTTACATGCTTATCTTTATTTGAAAGAGTGCAGTGCATGTATAAACATGCACTGGGATCTGTGCCCTTCACACTACTGAGTGTTTGTTGGTCAGAAATCTTGTCAATAAATACAGTGGTCAGGCTTGAAAATGTTAATTTGTAAGATTTAAATTATTCCAGCAATGTGCCATAAAATAAAAATGGAGTTTAATATCAGAACTCTTACTCTAAGAATTAAATTAAGTATAGCTGCTGTATCTCTCAAAGATACTGTATGATCTTAAGATAGGTCTTAGCCATGTTGTTAGATGTCTTGGATAACACAACTGGTTTATTGCTCTTCCTTCATCAGGTTTTATACCATTTCCTAATGATATTTCAAAGACTGGGAAACTTGAAAAAGAATCCTCTTTGAGAGATTTGGTAAATTAGCAAACTTCACAGAATATTTTACAGCACTTAACAAAAGGGAGAATGAGTTCCCAAATCACTTGGTATGAGAGCACAATACCAACAGTGCATTAGCTGCCATTTAGCTAAACATACAAATAACCATATTTTTAATTTTTGGTGTCCACTGGGAGGACATTACAACAAAATGCATGAAGGAACACACCAATTTTGGAGCAAACACAAATGTAAATACAGAAATCACCAATGTGATGTTAATCCAAATTCTAAGCAATGAAGCAAAACACTTCACAAAAGTTGTTACATCTAGTCAGAATAATCCAAATACTTACAACAGTATTATGATATGACTTTCTACCCAGCTATCAGATATCCTTTACCATGAACCTTTCAGTATTCTCAGGGTGACAGATAAAGAACGTTGCAGATGCCATGGTAAACTTAAAATACAGTAATAGGCAAATATTTTAGTGGCACCACCTGTATATACAATGTAGTTGTTGGAACCTTATGGACAAAGCAGTGTTACAGTATGCCTTGGTTAAGGCTTCTTGCTGGTTTAAAAGGTAGATTTCTCTTTAGAGAGATTGTCCAGCAGTATTGGTTTCCCATCTCTTCAGTGGAAGGTCTCTTTATTGATCCACATGAGACTGCGTGTTTCATTTGGTTTGCATTCGTACTCAATACTGCCAAAGCTGTTTCCCCATTGGCAATGATCCCGTTTGTGGTAGTTGTAGAATTTGACTTGCCAGACTGTCTCAAAAACGCCAATGTCATTAAACTGTGAGGAAGAGGGAATACCAGTGTTAGTCAGCTGATTATTTTGTTGGTTTCTCTCTCATCCTGAGAAATAACACTTGTGAAACTGCAGAACATAAAACACTTGTTATAAGGACTATTGTTTATTGAGATCAATAAATCAAAGACCTGTAAAACCTACTCTAGCAATCAGAAAGTCTTTTATGTGCAGCCATACATAAAACATGAAGGATCAGATTCTGTATGTACTGTTCTCTTGCACTCACATCTGGGATAGGTGAAGGAGTAAAAATATTTAAATTGCCATACACATAAATGTTACTAACAACAAGAATCAAAGCCATAATCTTTCTTAGGATGACACAGTTTGTATACACTGCAGATCATGTACCAGTGATCTGCAGTGATACAGACCATCACTTTACCTTTATACCATACCTAGAGGCTGCAGTTGGGATTGGGAAGATTCTTCTTTTTCTTAGTCTGAAACATTTAATGTGTCTGCATTTTGGAGTCTTGTGTCTGCAATGTTCTTGACTGAGATGTGTGGCTCTTACTACTTTCCTGGGATCCTATTTCACATATTTAAATGAGACATAAGCAAGGGAAGTTCTGTGTGCATATCTGTAACTGCTAGTTGGACTGTGGTAGTGCAGCTGAGTAATAGGAGTTAGTAAAGAGATAATCAGTGTGCTGACCAGGTAAGTGTCTCATACAGTGAAGTAGTGAGACATTGACTATAAATTGTCTGTGAATGCAGCCTTGAAGTGAAGGAGACTATGGCTATAGTATGTTCTGTAAAATGAAGGTGTTTTTCTTCTTTAAGCCACTGCTAGACACCTGTACAACATCAGAAAAACCTCAGTGAAGCTGTCAAGCATAATTTATGATTTCAGTTTTGGTAATGGAAATGGTAATGGAAAATTTGAGTTCCTATGCCTTGAGACATTGCAGAGAATCTCAAGTGTGAAGCCTGTGTGTATTGCCATTGGTCCCAAGCCAGTATGGCTTGTTGATTGTGTTACGTTGTTAGAAGATACTAAATAGTGAATTTAGTGCTACTGAATGGCACCATTCTTCTGTGTTTTTTCCCTTTAAGTATTTCCATCACTCACTTTAATGACAGCTTCTTCACTTGACTGTTTTCCATTCCTATCATGTGCCTGGGAGCTGATCTTTGATCATCTGCCTGCTATAATCACACTTGCAAAGTCAGTATGAAAGCCCTTTTTGAGAATTTGTTCCTGATTTACAAGCAGAGTCTCCTATATTCAGATTTTTCAGAAGGACACATTTGTTGTTGTTGTTTAAATTCAAGATGTGGTTTGTAAGGTTCTGGTGTATAGCAGACATTACTTTAAACCTTCCCTCCGCCCACTGTAGTAAGTTAAATTTAGCCTTGACAATAGCAGAAGTTGCTGTGTCCTGTAAGTGGAGGGGTTTTATTCAGCTCCAGTTACAAGTGTTACCTTGAAGGAGTAACTGAAACACTTCTGTCACTTCCTTTGACTAAGAAAGAATCGGATGGACAAGCTATTTTCTCTCTCCCAGCAACTAAAATCTTAATTAGGGATTTTATTTTTAATCAATCATCTTTGATAGTACATGATGCACTCATAATGCATGACAGTAAAGGTTAAGCACATTGAATATTAATGTACACAGTCCACAAAATTCATCAGAGGGGGAGCATCAGCCATGCTCAGAGTAGAAACTAACGAAGAAAAGGCATTTCTAATAACATTTGTAGAAGGTGTTATGACATAGGAGCAGCATTTCATTTCACTAATGTATGAAGGATCTGAATTTCAAAAAGACAGATGAAGAAAGAAAATTTAGTTTTCCTTCAATGACCCAGTTTGCTGAGCTACCCTGAGTAAGTTTGTCTGCTGTGGGTTTCCAGGAGAAGGAAAAAATTAATTGCAGAGCTTTTCTACTACCATGTGCCTCCCCCAGCCCAGTACTTAGCACACACAGAAGCTTTGTGGTGTGATGAACATTCTGCATCCTCAGAGCTCCCCTGAATTCCCATGGCTCCTGCAGCTGAATCCTGGCTGCTCCACTGAGCTTGTATATGGGCATCCCCAGAGAGGAAGAACAGCCCTACTCTTTGCAGGTCAGGCTTCAGGTTAAGTGTATTTCCCTGTCTGCTCTTCTCTGTCATCTGGTGCTGTAGGAGTAGTTATTCAATCACTCCCTCTACATTTGCATGCTGAGATGATTTGATAGCTATTACTGCAAATAGAGTTCTAGCTTCTTTATTCAATCTTAGACTAGTCTGATCAAGAATAAAATTAGGCCCAAAACCAGGCTTCTAACTTAGTTTACACCATTTGCCAGACAGTTTATCAGTTTCTGGATAGTGTGCATGATTGACCAGTCAGGTAATAGAAACAGATAATCAGATTCTGGAATTCAGAAACAGGATTGCTGTTTAACATGTATAAACTCTGGCATGTCTACTAGCCAATTAATATAGCAACACAAAGAATTATCTGCTTAAAGTTTCAAAGCAGATAGGAAGGAAGTTCTTATGGGTCTTTATGGACCATAAGTCATTCAGACACTAGATGGGCAGTATCGGACTAGTTTTTGAATGCAGGACTGATCTCACAATCTATTTCTAATGTGAAGTCAGTTTTTCTGACTCAAATATTGTCCTTACCACTATAGGATGCATCAGGATTCTGTCTTTTCTAGAAAAGGAAGTGGAAGCAGAAGTTCCTCATAGCTGAAGGAAACAGGAAAATTTAAAGCTATTTGCAATGAGCTCAGTTTTGAAGATTCAGGAAGTAGGTATTCAAAGCAGTTTTCAGACTGGGGTATCTGAGACTTGTTCCCTAAATCTCTTACAGCTCTGCTTAGCTAAGCAGCTAAATGATGAGTTAAACATGTAAATCCTTATTGAGATGCCTATGTTTAATACTTAAAAGTATCAATTCTGGGTATCTAAGTCTCTACTGATCAACCTATCTATCAAGATCAGTTCCTAAAAGGAATTGAGGACCTGGTTAATGCTTGAAAATCCTCTTAGCTTCGTGGTTGATATCCCAGGATCTGATCTGTAAAAGCAACTCTTCAGGCAAATATTGTGGCTACTCATTCTGATGCTGCAACAAGCCATGTCAGAGCTTGTAACTGAAAATCAGACTCTCCTTACATTTCAATCATGATTTGACTTGGTTTTCTCCAAAGGAAAAGTTAAACTTCTAGATTTTCAGAGTTCACTTCAGTGCTGCACTTAAGGGTAAAGGTGACCATCAAAATAGGGATTCCTTAGTCAAAGCAGATGTTTTTTTGGGAATGTTGTCCTTTCTCCTCCTATTACAAGGTACAATGATCAACAGTGGCATCCAGCAGTTTTGTTCAGCTTGTTGTGAAATAATACTGTTTGGTTTTCCTGGGTGTTAAAAGGAGATGGTTGCATATAGAAATGATAAATGTAGTACTCCATACTAGTCTTAATAACATAAGATTATGAAATAGTAATGTGATGTGGGTCTCCAAAATTAAGTCAGGCACACTGTAATTATTAGAAACACCAAATGGAGATGTTACAGTTCTTATTCAGAAGGGGATTACTATACCAAACTATGATTCCAGAAAAAAAATACTGAAGAGCAACATGAAATCTTGTGTGCTGTAAGCAAATGTCATAAAAATGCTGAAATCTGGTGGGCTTGCATAACAGACTCTTAAGAAAGCTTCAGATGAAGATGGCTTACTGCCCTGATTCCTTTTTTTGGTACAGAAGACATGGAATAAACAGCAGGAATCTCTCACAACTATAGTCAGGAGAAGGAGAAAACAAACTGCCAAAACTGAGCATGCCACCCAAAGAGTCCTGTGGAAATCTGCCTGCTGCTCTTCTGTCAGCTCTGCTGCCTTGTGGGCTGGAGCTTTTGTCATCTCACTTTGGGGACATGGAGCCTCTTTTTATGACTGGGGTGAAGAGCCACTTAAATATAAACTTAGGCTCATGGATGCAGATAATGGAAACATATGGAAAAAGAGAGAAAACAGCCTTGGGTGTTGTTCTCATGCATGCTTTTAGTCTCTGGCAGGTTGTCAGGCATGCTGAAGGTGACAGATGGAAGGGGAGAGCAGCCACCCCTTGTGCTTGGGGCATGCTCTGCACTAAAAGAAATGGTGCTGCCAGGCAAAAGAGGGTCCCTGTATGCCAAGGGATTGGATTTCTGGCCACGAACCTCTGGGAGCTGCCTGATATATGTATTATGTCCTGTAGAAGGGGTGGGAGGTTCAGCTCACAATTCTTTCTGCTGCAGCACCCCAAAGGGTTTTGCAGGTTGTCCTGGGGTGACAGGTCCCTAAACCAGGACAGAGGTCTCTAGAAAACTTCCTGCTTCTTCCTGGCCCCTGCTGTTTTCCTGGGAGAGAAGGCAGCAGGACTTGTATTTTCCAGCTATGTTCTGGCCAGCGACCTTACTGACACAAAGCAAAGAGGAAGGCGGCAGCTGTGATCAGACTTTGCCCTGGAACATTTCACCACACTCTCTCTGGGAGTCAACCCCCTGCTGCCCTCCCTTGTCCTCTCATGCCAGGCTTGGAGAGCCACATACCTGCATGTTGACTTGGATGGGCTGTCTCTCCCCACTTTTGGTATGGGGCACCCCTTCCGTGTCGTAGATCCCTGTGTAAGAGGCCACCTGTGCATCCCGTGATTTTTCTTCCAGCGGGACATTGACACCGCCGATGCCCATGGTCCTACAGAAAGAGAGGATCCAGCCTTTCAGCCCTGAATTCCCCCTTCCTTGGCAATTTGGAGCCTGCACGTGGGTTTGCAAGCTTGGTAGCCTCTGTGCTGGGGAAAAGCTTCGGGGATTTTAGCAGGCCTGCCTGTGCTGCTGACTCACTGGGGCTCCTGAAATATGTCAGGGCTCTGCAGTCACCCAGGGAAGGAGTAGCAGGGAGAGGCAGGCGGGATCTGATTTCGAATGGATAGGGAGAGGTTAGTCGAAGCTCTTCTGCGGGGCTGCGCCTCCACCCAGAGCTGGTTCCCCATCTGGTCTCGGCTTTGCCGCGCCGCAGCGAGGCTGGGGCACTGTGTAGGAGGGGTTTCTTCCTCCAGCGAAAACCGCGGGGAAGGAGGGAGAAAAGGAGCTGGGCTTGAAAAAGCTCCGGGAGAAGGTGGGGAGGGAGAGGGAAGGCAACGACTCCCAAGCGTGGCCGCCCCCCCGAGCCGGCCAGGCGGAGCACTGGGAACAGCTGGCCAGGGACCCAGAAACGGGGAGGGAGAAATCACGGAACCCCCGCGCTGTCAGCCTGCCAGGAAAAAACATTAAACGTCTAAAAATAAAGCAGCGGGGAGGGAGGGGAGGCCCGGGGGAGCCGCCCTGAGGAGGACGGCCGCACTTACGTGGCCTGGACGGTGCCGGGTCGGAGCGACACCTCGATCTTGTATTTGGCCCCGGTCAGCAGCTTGATGGTGCGGTTCTGGCCGAAGCGCTGCCCGTCCACCTTGAAATACACGGCCCCGTCGTTGGGCTGGATCTTGAGGGAGACGCTGATTTTCACGAGGCCGGGGATGTCGCCCATCGCTTGCGGCCGGGGGGGCCTGCGGGCTCTGCGCGCGTCTCGCCCCCTCCGAGGAAAGGCGGCTGGCCGGGAGCGAGGGAGAGGAAGAGGAGGAGGGAGAAGGAAGAGGAGGGGCTGCCGGATCCCAGCCAGCCCAGCCCTTCCCAAAAGCAGCGGATGAGATGCTTGATTATTTATTTTCCCTCCCACTAATCGCGGTGTAGCATCTGGGCGGTTGATGTGTCTTCCCCCATCCCCCTTCTTCCCTCCACCCCTCCCGCCTCCACTTCATCATCCCGCCCTATATCCCGGTTTGGGGGACATTTGCAGTTGCTCAGATTGCAGCCGGTTTCCAGGGAGTTAATCCGGCCCCGATTACTGCAGCCGTAATCCCGCGCTTCGTCCGGAGGAAACGAGAGGGGCCCGGGCGGGGAGCCGCGTTCAGCACCACGGACAGCGGCGTGGGCAGGGCGCGCTCCGCGGGGTCCCGCCTGCGGGGAGCCCCCAAATCACCCCTGATCCCCTCACCTGAGGGGAGCCCCCAAATCACCCCTGATCCCCTCACCTGAGAGGAACCCCCAAATCATCCCTGATCCCCTCACCTGCGGGGAGCTCCCCCAAATCATCCCTGATCCCCTCACCTGCGGGGAACCCCCAAATCACCCCTGATCCCCTCACCTGCGGGGAGCCCCCCCAAATCACCCCTGATCCCCTCACCTGAGAGGAACCCCCAAATCACCCCTGATCCCCTCACCTGAGGGGAGCCCCCCCAAATCATCCCTGATCCCCTCACCCGCGGGGAGCCCCCAAATCATCCCTGATCCCCTCACCTGCGGGGAGCCCCCAAATCACCCCTGATCCCCTCACCCGCGGGGAGCTCCCCCAAATCATCCCTGATCCCCTCACCTGCGGGGAGCCCCCAAATCATCCCTGATCCCCTCACCTGAGGGGAGCCCCCAAATCATCCCTGATCCCTTCACCCGAGGGGAGCCCCCCCAAATCATCCCTGATCCCTTCACCCGAGGGGAGCCCCCAAATCACCCCTGATCCCCTCACCTGTGGGGAGCCCCCAAATCATCCCTGATCCCCTCACCTGTGGGGAGCCCCCACAAATCACACCCCGATCCCCCACCCAGGAAATGCCTCCCAAGGGTTGATGGAGCCCTGTGGGGTGGGCTGAAACATCTGTGTGGTGGCACGGAGGATCCAAAGCTGCCTGAGAGTGAGGGGAGGGCGGACAGCAAAGACGTGGTTTTCTGTCTTTTCTCTCTCCCGATGCAGCAAAAGGTTTTGTTGAGTCACCATGCCTGGACTGAGGGTCGCTTTCTTGGCTGTCAGAGTCACCATGCCTGGACTGAGGGTCATTGTCTTTTTCCCTGAGGTCAACAGTCAACATCAGCAGGCCAGGGTTCCTCTTGGGATTATTTTAATCACTTCATTGCAATCCTCTTATTTAAATAGAAAAAAAAAACCCATACACTGTAATTGCAGTCTAAGATCAGAATCTCACTTCTTTAAGTGTGATACTTCTCTTTACTTATGGCTGGTGCTGTTTGTTCAAGAACAAAGATCTTTGAAACTGAACTATGTACCTGTCTCAGACTGTCTCATTCCTATCTATCAGAGATTACTTTTAACCCAGGCAGGTTTCTGCCTCTTTTCCATTCTTTTTTTATTTGTTCTTGATTGCTGTTAAAACTGTAGCATCCTTATGTCTGACACAAGCTTTGGGCCATGAATACATTTTTTGCTTGGACATTATTGCAGAGTTAATGGTTTTCTTAGGAGAATTCCATAGGTCCATGCTGCACTGGACCTAACCTGTTCTTTGTTTTTCTAAGGCTGGGGTGTACAAGTGGTGGTGTAATGTAAACTAAGCCAAATTGTAGATACAGCAAAGCCCAGCTGCATTTCCTTATGCATGCAAGTTATTCAGTAATTAATTTTTTTTTTTTTTTAGTTTAATTAAATTGTACTGCTGAAAACCTCTAGGAAAAAAAGCCAAACTCCAAAAATCCTACTGGATATCCTTTGCTTAGGGATCCAGCTAAACACAGGCTTCATAATGCATTCAGCCATTCAGGTTCCCACAAATATAGGGGCAGCATGTGATCCCTGCCTCTCAGAAGAGCATATCTCTGCAAAAATACTAAACAAACAAAACAAAAATAAACAAACACCCACCTCCCCAGTGCATTTCTCCTTATCTTTTTTCCTCACTGCAAGAGAAATCCCATTTTACATTGCAGTCTGCAGAAACTGCTGCACTTTGTGGCTTGTAGGAAGTTTTGCCCGCAGTAAATCCCCCTTCTGTAAGTTTAAGTGTAATTCAGTATGAAATCACAGAGGCCTAACCTGTGGGGAATCTGATACTGTCACTTAAAGTGGTGTGTGAAGAATAATGGCCATTGCCAGGGATCAGTTTTACTTGCTTCATGGGCCAGACATATCATGTTGTAGTAAATTGTGTGTAGCTGAAGACATTGATTGCAATTAGCTTCCCAAGTACATGAAAGGTCAGATCTATAGCCAGGGTTTTTTTCCCTTATTATTTCTGCCTGAATGATTATCTTTCTATGGACACAGCTCAGACTGGGACTTTATCCCTGACAAGTACTAGAAAAACACGAGGGAAAACTACAAAAGCATCATGTTATGGAATGTGTATGCATAGTAACTGTCTTACCACATGCAAGGGTAACATGGTGGGAGTAGAACATTTATGAAGAGGAAATTCTTAATTTAGGCAATGACCTTCTTTTGATTGATCGAATAACTTCACTTGTGTTAATACATTTACATATCTGATCCCACCAGATGCCCTTTACCAGATCAAGGGGAGGGGTTGCCTTTGTTAAGTCCTTCTGGGAGGTCAGTTTTGTTGCTGCCCACCTGGGGCTGCCCTTGGGCCCAGTTTTTGCTCAGCCCAGGTTTTTGTGCCCTTCCTGAATTAAGCTTAGTTCGGCTCTTCTCCAGCTCTGCCACAGACAAATCCAGCCATGGATTGCCTTGATCTCGCCCTGCATCTTGAATACCTGTTTTAACCTCAGCCCATCCAGATGGAGGTGCTTGGTGCTGTGGGATAGGCCCTTCCAGTCCCCATGGGGATTTTCTATGGGTCCCAGATCTCAGGCTGCTACATTGCCTGATGTTAATTGCTTGATATTCTGTGGGGAGCAAAATACCTGAAGAAAGAAGGAGTTGGTGTGGTGTTTCCAGGAGAACAGAGCAAACATGCTGACATTTACAAGATTCAAAGTTAAATAAATCTTCACAGACTTAGGACAAAGTCCTATTTCTCCTAAGCCACAGCAGCAATTTGCTTCTGGGAACAAAAAGGTAAAACTGTGTCAATTCCTCCATTATTTGCACCTACACTTGAGGGGTGGAGCTACAATATTTAATGCCTTTGTAAACTGCAAAACTCTTTTTCTGTTCTTTTTGTTTGTTTGTTTTGGGGGGATTTGTTTGGTTTTGTGTGTGGGGGTCTGTGTTTTGGTTTGTTTTTTTCAGTCCTTCAAATCTACTTTTCATTCCCCTGGCAGCTGAAGCTTCCCAGTCTGTTGTGTGGAGTCAGCAAGGTACATTAAGTTAATTCCCTTCCCCTGGGGTAGGAAGATTGGAGCACTCACCTATGCCCTGGCCAATGCCTCAGTGCTTTTGAAGGGAGTGATAAGTGAGTCGTAGCCAGCAGTTCTTTTTCTTCCTAAAACTGTGTAAGTCTCACACATCTCACAGGATGTGTGAACTACATACAAGCTACATCCTGCACCTTTTTCTTGTGCATAGACCTTCCCTGCTGCATCAACATAACCTGCATGTATCACTGATGGGGAACTTCTGTAGGGGAGAGGTGAGGGTGGATGTGCTCAATGAAAGCTAGGAGATAACATGCAGATGAACCATGAGCTATGCTTTTTGCTGGTCTAAATTATCTAGAAAACATTCTGGAGAAATGTGTTTGGTCTCTTGATTGCATCTACTCAATATGATCTCTCTAGGCATGATGTCAACTGCATAAGCTTTTTATTATTATTTTATTATTTTTTATTATTATTATATTTACATTTATGCAGACCTTCCCACTAATGCATTAATCCTGATGCAAAGCTCAACAATCACTACATATGTAAAATGTACCTTGAGGCAGAACAAGATGGTTCATTAAAGATGGCCAAACCACTTTTAGATTCTAGGGTGACATGTAATACCTGTATTAGCCTTTTCATGCTTGCCCCTCTTCAATTAATTTCTTAACACATTGCTAGATTTGGAAATGTTGTGGTTTGGGGTTCCTTTTCAAGAAGGACATGCAAAGCCACAATCTCTCAAGCACTAAAAATAGCCACATGTTTGATTCTGTATGAAGGGAATTGTGCTAAGACTTGCACCTGCCAGCTCTCAATTTAAAACTTTGATTTTTTTTGAGCCCTCTGCCTCTGTGCAGAAGTAAGAAATGTTTTTTACTGAAATATCAGCTGGACAGTTTTTCTCTTGTTTGGAAATCACTTGTGAGCATCATTTTTCCCATAGAGACAATCATTTTGAACTTACAACACTTGTTATCACTTCCCCTGCAAATGCAGCTTGATTTGCTGTAGTGACATATATTTAAGGAGAGGTCATGTGTTTTGTTGCAGATCAGGTGGGCTTATGGAATTTACAGTGTAGCAAACATGTTAGAACCATCTGCAAGGGCTTGTGGAGCAATGAAGCTGGTGTAACTGAGAATCTTGCCTTCCAATTTTTGGTATAAACACTTCTTGGTCCCTCAGGTAGATCTCTTGCTCAGATAAATGTGGCTGATCACTTTTTTCTTTTCTCAATGCTTGTAGGAGCTCGTATTCTGAAGTAGCAGAAATAAACCAGAATTTTCTGAGGAAATACTGCAGTAAGTTCTCCTGTACAAGAACAGCAAAATGAGCTAAGATTTTCAGTTCTGCTGCAGATTGTGATATTGTGACAAATTCTGCTCATCTGACACCATGCACCTTTCCCTACTTGAGACAGAAATGGAGAGGACATAGTAAGTTACAGCAGGTTTCCACATTGCAGGTTCTCTTCTCTTTCTGACAAAGCTCTTCCTCCCCTCTGTGGAGAGGTAGAAGAAATACAGCTCTTCCTCTCTCTTATGCCCGATGCTGCCCTTCAGAAATGGCTGGACAAAAAAGACCCACATCCACAGTCCACACTCCCTTGCACCTGCCACAGCCACTGTGAATTTAAGGACCATTTTGCCTGACATCAATGATTCAGCTCCATCAGCATGTTTCTGTCTGGGGGGAGATGAACTGCTGATTTCCCTGCAGTGGTGTGTGATAAATGAAACCAAACCTCAGCGTGAAAGAAAAGGAGTGTACCAGACTTGTACAATGGAAGGGCAAAAGGACCAGCTGAGCTTTGAAGATGAAATAGAAACAATACAGAGAAGTGTTATGAAAGTGGTTGCCTTCAGCTAACATTTGATGGAAGTTATTTTGTGTTTTAACACTGAGTAGCGTAAATAGTAATGGTAAATTCTGGAGCCTTTGGCTAGGAGCCACTGTGTTTAGATTCACATTTCATACCTCCTTCATAAGGCTTTTCATGCAGGTAAGTGAGAAAAAGGAGCTTTTGTGAAATTGTGCAGTCAGCATCCTTTTCTGTTTTCATCAAACCACTTTTTTTCATATATCCCTTGTCATCTCATAACATCAATTTATTGTGCAGGGCCCTGTCATCCTGATTCAGCACAAACACTGAGTCAGCAGGAGCAGGCAAGCAGGAAAAGCTGTGGAAAGGATGCCTGCAGGGAAGAAAATTCTGGCAAATTCTTCTGTCTTTGCTCCCCATAAGGCCTTCCAGCTGGAGATGGGGCTTCCTTTCCTCAGACCCAAGGTGGGGGAGCAAAGTAGAGACAGAAGGAAAAACTAACTGTGATGCTTTTCTCAGTCTTTAATCATAGCTCCAAGCTCTGAAGCATTATATCCTGAAGGCAGATAATAAAGGGATAATTTGGCTTCCAAATTACACTTTAAGTGTTACTGTTGTCTGTGACTTGTATTTTTGGTTTTTCTGATTGGAGAGAAGAAAAAAAAATGTATTTTTTCCTGAAGATATTACCACTGAAATGAAAGGGAAGGAAACAATCTACCTTCTTAAAGCAAAAATAATTAGTGACCAAAAAAGCCATTATAGAGGAGGATTCTATAAGCTCCTCAGTCTATCAAACATCCTTTTAAGACTTATGGGGGATGAACCCATGTAACCTTCACAGAAATATAACTCAGAAATCCAGTTATATTATCTCTGCTCTGGTAAAAAAGAGCATCTTCAGTTCATTCCAAGTCCTGGACCTGATAGGCAAATTTTCTACTGTAAATGATAGACAAGGCTTTTGATCACTTTTTAATGGTAAATTTTTATATTTTAGTTCCAAGGGCCATGAAGTTTTATTAGCTCTGTTTGAGTTTCTTTCTGTCATAATTTTTAAATCTGTTTGTTGAATTCAAGTATGCTTCACATCCAGAGAATATATGAAGTTTTGATTTGCAAACTGATGGATGATTGGCTTCATCAACAACTAGTGCCTTTAACAGCAATAAAATCCTTACAACAGCATGATTTACATGAGCAAAAGAACAATGTACTGGGACAGCAGGTTTTAGAAACCCCAAACAACTTAGTGATAGATGAAATCATCACAAAAAGGTGTGCTTTGGACAAAATGCACTACGAAGTGTTTAACCTGAGACAGGTGGTACAGACAGTGCTCTGCCTGCAGAGAGACTAGGTGTGTCATTTTGGCAGCAGCTAGTTGAGAAAGGGAAAAGGAAAAGGAAAAGGAAAATCTCCATTCAGACAGTGAGGAGAAATACCCAGCAGTTGGGAGGGTGAAGCATTGATACACATAATCAAGGAAGGAGTGGAGTCTAATCTGTGGGAATACCCCTCAATAGGTGTCAGTGAGGAATGTCTAGAAAAGGTCTCTGAGGGCTCTGCTGACTCTCTGGTTCTCTATCACAGACCTTGTCAGACTTCTGAGTAAGATTTCCTTCAGAGTAAAGGCTGAGACAGAGAGTCATATGGAGACTTTTCTGTCTGTGAAAGAAGTCCTTGTTTAGGGATCTTTACACTTGTCACTCAGAGGTGACAGATGGAGTCACCCTGGGCTCAATCATCACTTATCTGAATGAGCTTAGCTGCAAAAGTGACCTGGAATCTTGTGCTTGGAAGAACACAAGAGGCTGCTTCAAGATACTGTGAGGCAGCCTCTTATTGCCTCCCATATACCCCCACTTTCTTCCATATGGGGAAGAGGGATTGTGACTCTGGTAGTTATAAAAAACTATGGGTTTGCCTTGTCTTTTCCCAAATAAAGCCAAACAAGCTCTGCAGCAAGTAAGAGATGCTTGTAAGAAGCATTCTGTGGACAGTGCTTTATGTAATGCACAGGTCTAATCCATTTGTGCCTATCTGGCAGCTGACATCTTTGGGGGAGCTTCAGCACCAAAATCCAAAACCTGATCAAGTCTGATAAACAAATTTCTTATCTCAGTAGAGGGTGCATCCTCCTTAACCAAGTGAGGCTCCTCCACCTTCCTGCCAGGCTCCACATGCTTGCCCACTGGGAGCCAGATTTGGAAGGCAGGGTGAAGTGAAAGCAGTGATGCATTGGAAATCTGTCTCTGAAATCATCTGGCATGCAGCAGGCAGCAGCACTGTGCCCTGCTTGTTGTTTTGCTAAAGTTCATGTCTTTGCAGAGCAGGACCAATTTCTTGTGACTGAACACTAAAGCACTTATTTAATTTCCCAGGATTCTGCCATGGAGGCTGGCTGTATTTGATAGGGTGGGGTGTTTGGTCAGGCTGTTGCCTGTGCTGTCAGAGACAGGCTATAAATACACATGTGCTTCTGCATTTCCCTATCTCTCGCTCTGTAAGAGGAAATGGCCTTGCGATTAGCAGTCAGAGGAACTTGTGAAATGACACAGCTGTACTGTAAAAACACCATCCCACAGACTTTGCTGCCAGAGGAACTCAACAGCCAGCACTGACGGACCCGAGAGCAGGACTGCCCAAGCCATGGAGCGAGAGCCGATGCGCATAAGGGAGGGCTACTTGGTTAAGAAGGTAGGTGGGTAGTTTTGGACTGAGTGGAAGAGAAAACTAACTCTGAACAGGTTGGGAAGATGCAGGGAAACATTCTGTGAAATCCTGGCAAAGAGGTAACAGGAAATAGCCACAGCCTACTCAGTTGCACTTAATTGGGTTAAACATCAAGGAAGAATAGTGAGATTAAAGGTGTCACCTCACCTTGGCCTCGAGACAGTGTGTTGGGCCATGGGCACATCCATTCTTTGGGAAGGTGGTCGCTGCTCCACAGCACCCTCTGCTCTGGAGTATTTTGTGGCACAGCCCATAGGAAAAAGCTTTTACTTTTATTTAAATCCACAGTGGCTTCCATTGACAGAGCAACTACAAGGGGAAATAAATGGTGATCAGAAAAATAACAACAATTTTTAACTCCACAGTAGGATGGGTGTAATTGTGGCTTGTTCTCCTTGAAACACAAACTGTAGTTATTTTAGCACCAGTCAGACATTCCCTGGAAGCTCATATCTTCCTTGGGTATCACCTGAAGAGTGGTTCATTGAACATAATATGTGATTTATTGATGGCAGGGCAGCATGTTTAATACCTGGAAGCCAATGTGGGTTGTGCTCTTAGAAGACGGAATTGAATTCTACAAGCGGAAGGCTGACAACAGTCCCAAAGGGATGATCCCACTAAAAGGAAGCTCTATTCACAGCCCATGCCAAGATTTTGGCAAAAGAATGGTAAGTACTTTTTTAATAAAAAGAATTGACAGTATACTTATACTTCTGGAAGCACTGAAAAGGCAAAAGGCTGGTGGCTGCAAATTCCTGGCACTCATCTTAGTGGCAATTCTCACCTGCCTTGAGAGGTCACAAGCAGGCTTGGAATTGTGTACTATTTGAATTCAGGACACTTCAAGAGGACTAATTCAGAAAGCATTCTGGGGGTTGGTTGGTCAGTTTTTATTAAACTTCTGAGTCTCTCAGACAGCAGAAGTAAATTTTATTGGTCTGAAGACATTTTGCAGCTGAATGGCAACAACTCCTGTATTAAATATAAATCTCATTGCCACAGAATAAAGCTGTGGAAAAATATTTTGTGAGCAGGAGAAGCATTTATTTTTTGTCAAGGAACAACTGGCTTGCTCAGACAGGAAGAACATAAATGCTGTGACACGCATATTTTGTTACAGGGTTCCTGAAATATAATTTTTGGTAAACCAGATTTTCTCATATGAGCAAAGAATCATAATATTAGTCTACTCAGTTTCATCAAATAAGTATCACATCCCCAGGAATTCCTCTGAAAAAGGGGTCCCCCAGAATCTGGAACCACAGTTTAAAGATATTTACTCCACAGGTGCCTGACTAAAGATAGAAGTCTCTGTGAGAGTATTAGAAAAATAGAAAGTGTGAGACTGCTGAGACAGTGAACTTTACTTTTTCATGTGAATAAAGTGAGAATAATTAAACCTGTCCTTAGGTTTTGCAGTTAGTGGAATCAGGATCCTTTGTTTCAGATTTTCAGATTTGGACCTTCTGGCTTTACTTTTTCCTTCTTTTCTTTCTTCTACTTTCTTTCTATCCTTTTTTCCTTTTTTGGGTGGGGGGAAGGGGTGGTGTTGGTTTGTTGTTTGTTGTTGTTGTTGTTGCAGAACCCATATTTATATGAAAACACCTGTTTTATATTAAAAAACCCCACCTTGATTCTTACTAAGTATTTTCAGAGTTACATCTATCAAGAGAAAGGGCCTGTTAACTTCCAAGCTGTCTTTGAGGCAGATAGAAAAAGGATGGGACAGAGAATAAAGATTGCTGTTAATCCTGTGCTGATTATTTTAACAAGCTTCAGCACAACACTCCTTACTCTGTACATGAGGTATGAAGGGTACTATGTTCAAGAATATCACAGACCTACATTGTAATGGTAGAAATTAAGTTTTTCTCACAAAACATCCTTTTCCAGACAGTTTTGTGTTGGGTTTTGGTTTTTTCCTTTAACTCCCAGAAAGGCACTGCCACCATTATTGTTTCATAGTTGCTTGAAATAGTTGTAGTGTCAGTAACACATTTACAGTAAAGGAAAAATAATTCACCAGCAAATGTGCATTCAACAGAGTAGACATAGAGAGAGGTCTGAAGTACCTGATGTCTGCTGAAGGCAGAGGGAGAGAGATCCTCACCTGCCCAAAGGGTTTCTTTGGGATTTACCAGTCTCCAGAGGGTGCAGTATCTCTATGGAAGGGTGATAGTCTCTGAAGATTATTCCTTTGGCTGCACTGGGTTTTATGTTATGCTTCATTTTACATTAGGTGTTTACATAATGAGATTTATGTTATGTTTGATTTTGCTTCCTGGGGTCTTTTCTGAGGGATAATAAAGACAAAGAGAGACCCAGGGGTCGAGGCACCCAAAATAGCTTTTCATAAATGATATTTTCTACAGGGTTTGCTGAAATCAGTGGAAACAATCAAAATTACTTCAGCAGGTATTGGAGCAGATCCTCCATATGAGGTGGTGAGATTGTTCTGCAAGTCCATAAACCAGCCCTGGAGATGGATTTTCTCTTAAAGTTTGCATTGTTCAAATAGTGAAAAATTGAACATGCTCATTCATATGAGCAAAGCTATCTCCAGGATTGTTCTTACAAGTATAATATGATTAAACCTAAGTTTCTACGTGTATTCCTTGGAACGTAGTATCTTTATTTCTGCATCATACATTTTACAGCTTTAGTGTACTGTTGAATTCAATGCCTCTGCATTCTGGCTACTCACTGGTTATGTGTCAAAGGATACATTTTTCCTCCTGTGGGAATTATTCTGGTTCTTAAGTTTACATGGCAAGAAATGAAAGTGTATTTTCAGGACAGGAATTATATGGTAATTATATGGAATATGGTGAATAGTGGGATAATTCTCCTTGGGTCAGTTTTAAGTATAGTCTCTTTGTTTGGGCCCAGTTTGGAGCAGGGACTGTTGGGCCACAAACAAACTTCTATATTTCTCTGGTTAAATTTTTGAATCAGCTTGTGTATCTGCACCAGGACCTTGTTTGAAAGCTCAGAGAACATCACCAACACGCTTGGTTTACTACGTCAATTGCAAAATGCAGGTGCTGAGGGGGAAAGAAGCAGTCTTGGATTTGTTAAGCACATATAAAGGCTGTTCAGAAGGGGCTGCAGCTGCATATTTTGAGATTATATTTCAAAATGCATTCACCACTGTTTGCTGTCCTTGATGAGATGTTCGATCATTGTTTAATGTGACATAAATTTTGAAATTCTTCAGCTTTTTCCATTTCCCCCATGTTTTTTTTGTGAATAGCATTGTTGTGTTTGGTTGGTCATGGTTAGATTCGTCTCTCCCAGTCTAAACTATCTAAAATGTTGGTATTTACTTTAGTCTAATGCTATAATTTTCTCAAAAACACAACCAGATATACATCATCAGAGGGAGGCTTGGTCTCCCAAGGACTAGAGGCTCAACCTCTTTACCAATTTCAGAGGAAGCTTGGAACTCTGTCTAGCTTACTGGCCTAACTTCATAAATGCTAAAAAGAAAGGTCTTTGCCAGTCTTCTCCATGTGCTGAAAATGAAAACTCTTCTTTAGCATTTCACTGTTGCTTCTCAGCTCTTTGAGAAGGTTAATTTTTTCCTTTGGTGATAAATCTTGTCAATGCTTTGGTGTTTCATTCTGTTAATCTGGAGTGTTAACTTGACTGTTGAATAGTGGGATTTGGATAGATCTGTCTTTTTGCTTGTCTCATGCACTGTACATTGATTTTCAGTATGTAGGTCTTTCCTGCATAACAGAAAAGGTGAGTATTGCTGGAAATATGAACAGTATCAGATAAAAAAAGGTTGCTTTTCTGTCTGAGATAGATTTTTGAGGACTTGTTGCTTTGTAAGTTTGAAATGTATCTTCCATGAAATTCAGTTGGACTTCTGCACAATTTCAGGGCGTCAGAATTTTTCCTGTTGGCCATTGTTTGAAAAAAGGCTTGCAAGGGATGTTCAGAAATGTTACAAACATGGGATTCAGCAGAGCCATTCAGTGTGTTGATTTCACTGATGTAAATTGGCTGCTCTTTGGCAGTAGCCTTTGCTTTCCTTTCCCTCACCACGTCATGCTGTTGGCTTGTGGCTTAGCTTGGCATTTTTAGACACCTGCTGAGTCAGAACCTGTGATATTTATTATAACACAACTACAGAACAAATTAGTGTCACTAATGGGGAACTATATTTTAGAGGAAGTGGAAACATGAGTAATTAGATCCAGATTTTCCATTCAGAAGATCACTGGATGGAAATGAGTTCAAACAGTGTAAACTTTGTTGCATAGTTTTGGGGGTTTGTTTTTGGTTTATTTTTTTTTGTTTTCCAGGTTATTGTTATTTTTTCTGTTTACAGCTACCTCTAGAGGATCTATTCTCATTTTTGAATAAAACAGTCTTTCCATTGTTGCTAGTGTGTTTAGATAGGTGATTCTAAGGTGTAGCCAAGGGTTGGATGTATCATCTCCCTCCTAAGCCATTAAAGGCTTACTAGGCTGCAAATGTACTCAGGTACTCTCCAGTGTATGGCTTTTTTCCCCTTGTGAGTCAGTAGCTGAATATGGTGTGGGGTATTTTTCCTCCTTAGATTGCTCTAAACAAATTTACATCCATTGTAAGCCTGCAGGGGCTGGCTGCTTCTGAAGCCTTAGGATTTTAACTTTCATATTTTTCAAATCCTGTACTGCTTTAGTGTATAACTCTAAAATTCCATATAGAGCGTTAGCTACTGTCTTCACATTTTGATCAGACAAAACAATTCTCTAGGCCTGAAGCTCAAGGACACCTCACTGTCTCAGGCCCCAAAAGTATAAACAAAAGTGGGTTGTGAGGGGAAGCAAACTGGTGGTATAAGACTTCATTACCTGAAGCTGTAACTGGAAGATGAACATAGTAAGATATGTAAATGGACCAAACTTGTATCTGTCTGAAAAACTCACGACCGTTGTCCACCTGGGGTGTAGCCTCTCAGAGACTTCTGACTGCCCATGGTGTATCTATTGAAGACCTTCAATAAATACCTGCTTTTGTTCTCTTAATCTTGTCTAGGCTGTGTTCCAGGTAGTTCCACCCCAAGGAATCACTTCAGCCTTTCAGCTGTGCTGAACTTCCCAGCAAAAGTTACAATCAGCAGCTCTATTGGTGCCACACACCTTGCTGACAATGTCAGGGATCAGTCACAGTGAAGTAACAAAAGCATTCAGTTATGTGCAGTATTTGTTCTTAGTTTCCTTCAGAGTTTCTATAATTTTAAGATTAAAAGTGTTTTTAATTAAAAGATTAAAGTGTCTCTAAGGCACTTTCCATAGTCCTTAGGCATAGGCAAGCTGTATGCTGTGGTGGTACTAACTTAATTGTGCCCAACTGGCTACACCAAAGTAACTTTTTTTTTAAAAAAAAACCTCCCATAATTTATCATTCCAGTTTGTCTTCAAGCTCACTGTGGCCAAGCAGCAGGACCACTTTTTTCAAGCTGCCTACCTGGAGGAGAGAGACGCCTGGGTGCGGGATATCAAGAAAGCAATTCATCGCATAGATGGAGGCCAAAGGTTTGCCAGAAAATCCACAAGAAAATCTATCAGATTGCCTGAAACAATCAATCTGAGGTTTGTTCTCACAGCTCTGCTCCCCCATTTACTTCCTCCTGCAGTCAGTGTGTCGGACATGTAACCTTGGTCAGGAAGAACAATGAGCCTGTCTGTCCATGGATGATTCTCTCACAGCCCTTCCTGCACAACTAAAAATTTCAGTTGTACAATGTGTCAGAAATGAGCTAGCAATCAGAACTGGGAAGCTCTTTTAAATATACTATCATTTACCAAAAAATGCTTATTTATCAAAGGCTTTTGCTGATAAAAGGATTTCTGGGCATACTGTGGTGAAAGAGGATACACAGCCAAAGTGTGACTCTTCCAGGAGAAGAATTTTATATAAAAAAACATTTATTACAAAAATATTTTAGACCTTTAGTTTCCTCTCAAAAGAAATGCTGATGTTAGCCTAGTTTTTGGATGGTGAGGAGACTGTGGTGCCTGCCAAAGAGCATGAAACTGGCAAAGGCAGAAGAAGAGACAAAGGGAAGCAATCTGTTAGTACTTTTTAAAATCAAGGATGACTTATTTTCTGTCTCTGAGCTGTAAATGCCAAGATAAAAATGAGCCTGAAGTGTTCTTATAAGACAGTAAAACTGCACAGGGCCAAGATCATCTGAGAACATGCAGGCTCTTGCACAGGGAGAGGTTTTCTGCTCAGCCCAGAACCTTTGGGTGAACACAGAGCACAGCAGTGAAATGAACTCTCCCCCTGGGGCTGTGGGGCCCTGTGAAAGTGCCTCAGCAGTGGGCGTTCTTCTCTTCACGCTACAGTCACCACAAGTAGTTGCATTCTCAAAATAGGGAGATGTGGTGAGCCCTTTGTGCACTCCACCCTCTGCTCCCACAGCTGTGAGGTAATGTAGTGAGACCTCCAGGCTTTGCAGCTTGAATTTTTCAGGAGATGCAGGAGTTGAAACTACGCTGTGTTACAGCCCTGCAGAGAGCCATGTGCCAACAAAACATGAAGCCCCCATGAATGACAATGACATTATTGTACAAACTGGCAAAACCTTTTGCTAACATTTTCTGTGGTTCTTTTTATGCACAGTGCTTTGTACCTCTCAATGAAAGATCCTGAAAATGGAATAAAGGAGTTGAAGCTGGAAAAAGATAAAAGAGTGTTCAATCACTGCTTTACAGGTGAGGAGCTCCTGTCCCTCTATTCCATACAATAAAGGGAGCACAGAGTTGAAAAACTAAAGAGATTAAACAGCTCTAAGTTCTGTAGAGCACAGAAAGGTTCGATGTTTTCTTGACTAACCCAGGAGATGCTCAAAGGATATATCTTGGAAAAGTGTTCAGTTATGGCCATGGTAAACAAAGGAGAAGGATGAAATTTTACCAGTGTCAGAAAATTGGAGTAATCTTTTGAGTGGTTTTTAGTGTGAAACACTTAACTACAGAAAAATTATTCCATTCTGAATTTTTCATCACTGAAAGGTTTCCCATTGTAATTCCTGTTTCTCTCCAAGTCAAATCTGTGTTTGTGCAAAAACACATGGATGTATCAAGTGAGGACATTGTTTAGTGGTGGACATGGCTGGGTTAATGGTTGGACTGATGATCTAGGAGCTCTTTCCCAACTTCAGTGATTCTGTGATTCTGTAAAAGTCACCCTGTTTCCAGAAGCATTATGTTAGTAGCACAGCAGCCTGGAAGGCTGTGTTTTCCAGGCTTGGCCAGTCCCTGTTTTTGAGGCTTCCCAGCTCCTCTCTGCATCCCCTCCCAGCTCTCTTCCCCCTCAGGAATGGTGTTTGAGAGCTGTCCTGGCCCCTGCCGTCAATTGGCAGGGCTGTGCCTCACTGGATGGTCAAGAACTCCCCTAGATTACCTTCCCATGTTGTTGCTAAGAACATTTCTTCAGGAGATTGATGAATACATGGAGCAGGCTTGTTTCCTGTGTGCTTTTAGGCTTCTTCATGTCTGTCTTGGCTTGTGGCTGACATTTTGTTCCTTTGTAACCAGGCACCTGTGTGATTGACTGGCTGGTGTCCAGCAGCTCCATCCGAAATCGCAAAGAGGGTCTCCTGCTTGCCTCTTCCCTCTTGAGCGAAGGCTACCTACAGCCTGCTGGGGATACATCCAAGGCAGCTGCTGAGGGACTGTCAGACACCCCCTTCCTAGATCTCAGTGATGCCTACTACTACTTTGTGAGCATTGTATTCTGGTTTTCTATTGTCTCAGACTTATTGATGCTCTGCTTTTCTCATGCTTCTTGTTGGGCTTCTTAAATCCTGGAGGAAAGATTGTACAGGAATGGAGAAATCTATCTTAATTGTCTTTTTCCTGTGATACTCAGAATGAGCCTGCTCACTTTAATAGCTGTTACCAGACAGGGTTTTTTTCTGGCACCCTTCTAAGTGTGAATTGAGTGCTGAGACCAAGCTGGGTTCTTTTTAACTTAGCCCTTGTTCCTGGTAATTGTACTGGTGACCAGGATTTAACCATCTGTTTTCTTGTTGACTCAGTGGAAGAAAAGAGAGTAAATCATTATCACAGCGTGGCAGAAGCTACAAACCCATCTTTGTGCAGAGCCATCAAATCTGGCTCAGTGTGATTGTGCACCCACACAGCTTGCCTGTGAGCAAAGAACTAAAAGTTTTTTAATATCCCCCAGTAACCTGTCCTGGGTGTCATACCCAGCCTTCTCCATTTATTACTTCATATTCTGTGGACTGATTTGAAGAATTTGAAATATCACAGCCAAATACTGTTTGAAAGATATTTGGCTTATGGACTTAGGCTAACAGAAAAGCATGCTTTCTATAAAGTGAAAACAAGTAAATTGGTATTACAATTCTATTTGTATTTACCGCATGGAATCATTTGGCTTCAGCAAAATGACTCTCCCACTACTCATTTGTTTTCCTGAATGTGTTTGGGAGACTTTACCAGTTCAGCAGAGACACTGCAGCCTTGTGGCCTCCTGGGATGCTTCTTGTAGCAGCCTTTGTGTATTCTGCTTGCTTCTGGATCATTTCTAGTGTGATTCAATACCAGTGTGGTGTGAGGATGCCACAGTAAGTCAGTGTCTGACTTGGTATCACAGAAGTGTAGTCCCACCTCACACTGAAATGTGTCCTTGGTGATTTGGAGAGCTCCTCAGCTTCACTGGGAGGCTTTTTCAGTAAAAGGTTAGATTATTTAACAGTAACCATAACAACAACAACAAGAACAAAAATAATATTTTCTTTGGGGTGGCAAAAAACAGTCTGGAAGGAAGCCAAAAGAAGCCAGACTGGTACATGTACATAAGCATGCAGCAGCTGTGCAATTTCTGTAACATTTCTCTTGTGGTCTTGCAGCCAGACAGTGGATTTTTCTGTGAGGGATATTCCAGTGATGATGATGTGGTCCTAAAAGAAGAATTCAGAGGCACAATTGTCAAACAAGGATGTTTGCTGAAACAGGTCAGTATTGCCCATGTTCCATCCTGTCACTAGGATGATGTTACCTGGGTACAAGATTACTCTTTTACACTTAAAAACTTTAGGTAAGAGAGAAGCTATCCTATGGCACCTCCACACTTGGCAGATTTCATCTCTGTCCCTCTTGCCTTTACACAAGGAACACTTGCTGCAGCATGGCAGCAGGACTCTGGACAAATATTGAAAGGTTTATTGCTCTTACCACAAAATAAAACAGTTGATAACTTTAATTAGGAAAGAGTGCTAAAACAGAAGATGTGACAAGTCATTGGTACAATGCAAAACTGAACTCAGGTAAAAAAGCTGCTGCTCCTGTGTCCCTCTGGACACACAACTGGATTCAGTTGTCAGATTTCATGGACTTTTTCAGCATGCTTGAGCCAAGGAGTTGTTTCAGTCACTAATGTTCGATGTGTAAGACAGAAGGTTACTGGATACCTTCCTTTCCAGCAAAACTTTAAGCTATACAGTGAATGTCATGTTTCCAGGGCCATTGCAAGCAGATATTAGTGAACTGAAAACAGAATCAGGATTCTTCAATGAATAAAATAGGTCAGGTGGAAGGGACCAGCAATAATCCTCTGATCCAACAGCCTGACCACTTCAGGGCTGACCAAGGGTTAAAGGACATTGTTAAGGGTTTTGTTGTCCAAAAGCTTCTTACACATTGACAGATATGGTGCACTGACCACCTCTCTAGGTAGCCTGTTGCAGTGTTTGACCACCCTCTCTCTAAAAAAATGTTTCCTAATATTGAGTCTGAACCTTCACCATTAAAATTGAGGGCCTGAGAACTTTTTGGTGGTGCTCACATGTACTTCTCTTGATTAATCAGTTCACTCAAAAGCAATGGAAGAATTTAGACCCACACCTTGCTGCTCTTTTAGACTGTCATGTTCACATCAACCTAATTAGTAAGAGCTTCCATGCAAACAGTAGCTAATTGAGAAACCTGTATTTTGAAATGCCAGAGGAAATGATTCATGACACTCTTCCACCAGTGTGAGTCTGCACTTGGTCACCCTCAGTGAGTTGTGGGTCATTGCTTGGAAGGGTCACTGCTTCTGCTGAAAATGCTTTCAGTGGGTCTAAACCTCCCACATCCATTCTTTTCAGTCATGAAAACAGGCCACAAGGCACCTACGCCCATATTTCTGCCTGAGCTTCTCAGCCATGAGCCCTCCAGGGTGTTTAAGCTAGATAAGCTCTTTCTTTGTTATCTTTGCAGGGACAGAAAGACTTTCAGATCATCCTTGCCAATAATTCAAGCCATTTTTTCTAGCAAGCAGATAAACCAAATTCTCACAGATCTCACATGAGTGTCATAACTACCAGACTGTGTGATATGTTTAGGGGAATCTCCCATGTTGAAGCTCCTCTGCTTTACACAAAAAAACCCCCAATCAAACAAACAAAAAACCACAAACAAAACAAACAAACAAACAAACAAAAACCAAGAAAAGAGGGACATAAAGCATTTTGATAGTCCAGTTCTTGTGCAAAAGATTGGAATGTAGAAAAGGCAGATTCAAGTCCTACTCCAGTGAATATTTCCTATCCATAATATTCAGGTCTTTTCCCCTTTTTTATTTGCCTGTCCTCTCATGTGTGGGTAAGATTTGCATGCAGGCAAAGCAGCTCCATGACATTCCTGGTTTTGAATTTTCCTAGGGACATCGGAGGAAGAACTGGAAAGTGAGGAAGTTTGTTTTAAGAGATGATCCTGCATATCTTCACTATTATGATCCTGCTGGAGTAAGAGACATTTGGTTTATTTCCCTGTTTGTTTTGAATCTAGTGCCTCTAGTACCTGGAGTATTTGCATGAGACTGTGACAGGGAAGATCAGGCAGGACAGTGGGACTGTTTGTTATTACATAGCCTAGCCATCCCCTGGAAAAGCAGAGTGAAGAATAGTTTCTGGGGCTGTCAAATCAGGGTGGCAAGTGCCACCCAGACCTGGGAACAAGTAACACTGAACTGTATTTCCCCCTCTTATCTGTAATTAATTAGAATTAATGAGTACTCTCACTTGATCAAATTAGGTCCTGTAAATGAACACAATATAGTGATTTTTTTCAGTTTATATTTGAAGTATTTGCCGTGCCAAGCTGAGACATGGCATCCTATTTCTTGTGCATTTCTAATGGGCCCATTCCCATGCTAAATACTCTGCAGATCCTGAATTCTAAATCACAAGAGATTCCTTATTTATTTGTAAGCCTTTCTCTTACCCCCATCCCTCCATGTCACACACAGACTGAAGATCCCCTCTTCTCTCAGGTGAGACATACTAAGTAATCAAATGGTTTTGTCTCCATTCTGGAAATCTAGCCATAATTAACATGCTGCTGGTTTCAGAAGTGTTGCATCTCATTTTGATTTCATGTCCTCCCTAGGGAGAAGAACCACTGGGAGCAATTCACTTGAGAGGCTGTGTGGTGACAGCAGTGGAAGATATGCCAGACAGTAAGGAACCAATCTGAATAAACTCTCTAATAAGCTTTTGGTACAACCCCCCCCTTTCAATCTGCCTAAAATCACAAGTGATTTATATCCCAAAGCAACCTATGTACAACAATTCAGTAATTCTAGTAACTGGTCTCTCTCTTGCTGTCTGAATTAATGGGGAAGGGTACTGTGGTAAAGGTAGCAATAGGGAATCTTGTGTGTTGTCAGTACTTTAGGGGAAGCGGGTCAAAAGGGTGACACAAACCCTGTGGTAGGACAACTGGCCTTCAGGCAAAGTAAACTGAGTTTGATCTCTTTAGTTAATGAATTTGGGATGGAAGCCTCATGCTGGAAATGGTTATGCCAACAAATTGTTACTGTCCACCTTCTCTTCCCTCCCAAAGCTAGAAGCTGTGGGAACAGAAATGGTGCTGCTGCAAGGACCAAGAAACATTAATTTCATGCATTCTCCTCTCCACAAGAGAGGCTGGCTGTCATATCCAGCAAGATAGTTTATTGGCACCTCAGGAAAGAAACAGATGGATGTGACACAAACACAAACATCTTGTTTTCATAGATGGCAAGGCATGGGAGGGTTTGATCTGTCTGCAGGATTGCAGATCCTTCCATGGTTTGAGACCAACAAACTAGAGACTCCTGAAGGTGAAACATGCAGAATTCATGAGGGTTTCTCTGAGATAGATACTTGTCTCTTGGACCCAATCTTTGTGAAGGGCTGATCAGGCTCAGTTGTAGAAAGAAAGGAGATCCCCTTACAGTGTGTAAAGGAGGAAATATTGGAAGTACAAGACTTTTTTCACTCATAGATGACTTTCTTATTTTTTCCCTGTAGCCAAGAAGTATGATGATGAGAACATCCTCTTTGAAATCATCACAGCAAATGAAATCCACTATTACTTGCAAGCAGCCTCATCCACAGAGCGTACAGAGTGGATCAAAGCAATCCAGTCAGTTGCTAGGACTGGTAAATGAAGATGATCTTCCAACAAGAAGACAGATAAATTAAATTAGTTACTCAAAACAGAATTTAGCATTTCACCAAGAGAAAGCAGTATCATCCCAAAGGGCACAAGCCCTTTGGGGTTGAGGACTGGGTGGAAGTTTCAATTCTATAGTTGGCACTAACAAACTAACATTTTTTCACTTGTATTATGGTAATATTTTACTAAATTATCACATAGAAATGCCATATTAGTGTGTGTTTCTTAATCAGTCTGCCTTGAGAAGGCTGTACCTGTTGCCATAGCTGATAGTGGGAATCTCACCATTAACAGGGGACAGAGGCATGTCACTGACAGAGAGGACCCCAATTAATCACCCTCTTCAGCCTGTGATGTGTTTCAGCATTTTCATGTATTTCAGTCTTCTCCAGACAATTTTTACACTTTCTTCTTTACCAGATCAGGTTGCTGCTTGTTCACTGATACAAATAATGACATAGATATAAGGAAAAGAAGTAATTTGGAAACCTGATCCACTCCTTTATAATCTGTCAGCATTAAGGGGGGGAAGAATGCAGACAACTATGGAAACACCATGTGGAACTGAGTGAGACTCCATGGCAGCAGTATGAGGAAAAGTCTCTCCCCACAGTATTTCAAACACAAAGCAATCTCACTTCAAACTCCCTATCACCCAATTTTAAGCCTTGGCAAATTTTTCCACAAGAATCTGCCCTGGGACCATTGTTTCCCTTTATTTATGTCTACAAAGCAAATGCTGGGTTGTCAGGTACTATTTGAATTAAGAATCTTGCAGGAGAAGGGAAAGGAGGCAAGGGTTGGTTACTTGAACTACTGATTGAAGTGGTTTCAATTAGATTTTACTTTTTTAACCTCCAGGAACGTACTGAGTCCTTGATTCTGTGCCTTAGTAGTATAAGAGAAACCTTGTGCTTATAACTGAAATAGAAGTTTTTATTTGATAGGGTCAGTTCACCTGATTAATCCTTGTATTTTTGTCTGACTGTATATCAAACAAACTTCTAAGTCTTAAAGTCTAAGAAGGAGATGAAAATCAAGTTCATGTCAGATTGTGCATGTAGGCTGTTCCTAGTTTGAGTGAAGGAAACTTCAAAATCTTTAAAACTCTGTTAATAGGTCTAATAAGATACCTTATCCTTAAGAATTCTTATTGGAATCTCTTCCATCTAAAAATAAATGTGGAGCTAAAGCTTCTCTTCAGTTGTGCTTAATTATACCTGTAACTGAGCTAATGAGCCTGAAGCCCTGTTGCCTTGCATAACTTATCCCAAAGAAAACACAGCCTTGCAGGAGCAGCAGGCTGAGACACTGCATCATCATGTCCACTTAATTTGGCCAGCAGAAATCAGCTTCTGGCAGGCATTTCCTGTCTCATGCAAGCTAACAAGATCATTGAAGTCTGATATGTCATTCTGAGGAAGGAAGACTTATGGTAAAAAGATCCACTGTTTGCTCAGTCTGCTCTCTTGATAATTGCTACTTCTTGTTGCTTAATTTTGCTTGCAGAGCTCACTAACCCAAAAATACCCAAGGGCACAGGAAGAGAAAAAAAACACCCCACACAACCAAACAACAGAAACTTGTCCAGCTGACAAAAAAAGAGGGATGTGACTGCCACAAGTTAATAAAACTAAAATGTTTTACCAGTCTATGACCTTACCATTTAAACTTGTGCCCAGTCCAAGGTATGGCTGTCCACTTATGAATGGGGTTTTCTCAGGCCTAGGATGATAGTCAGTGTATTTATGGAAGAGCTCTTATGTTTGTACCATCCTGTATTAACAGGGTCTGTGACCCCATACCTAGTGCTTCAGAAGACACATTTCAAGGATTTGTAGGTGGCTCTGCTTCTTGGCAGCAGTGAGAAGACTTTATCCAAGGGAATTCAGTATTGGAAAGCAAGTACATGTCTATCAGAGATGATGAGGCCAGCCCAGCAACTCAGAAGGAATGGAAGAGGCACAGATCCTGAATACTGGCACAAAGAAGAGAGACAGCTTTGTGCAAGGAACAACTAAACAAAAGGGAGAAAACAGAAGAGCAGAACTACATGTGTCATGCTTCCTCTAACTTTCACCCTCTATTTAAATCACACTCCTACTACACCCTCAGCAATTACTACATTAACATCAGTTTCTTTTTTACTTATGAAAAAGAACTAGTCTAAAGGACAGCAAAATGAACAAACCATTATGGATAAGGATTGTATTTATTATCTTCAGCTACTGAAAAACTTGTATAATATAATCTCATATAAATATCCTCTTAAGTTCATTTTTGTCTTGCCACAACTTGCACTGAGCAATTTTCCCTCCCCTGGAACACTGCCTACGTGCTTACTACAGTCAGGGTCAGATTTTTGGGAATGTTGACTAACCACACACCCATAAAAACACCAACACAGACACAGCGCTCCTACTTCCACTTTAAAATAAAGTTTAAAAGAAAATGGTATGAAGAAAACCACAAACACAGATGATGAAAATATAATAACCCCAGCCCAACAAACTTTCAGCTACAGGTGTTAGTACTTCTTATAATCCAACAGACAGCACATATGGAGGTAGTTTGGACTTAATATGTCTCTAGTAATTTTTTCAAAGAGCTTCTTACTTTCCCAGCCCCACAGCTTTCTTCTGAAGGGTAAGGTAATGTAATTTTGTTGATAAGTATAGCTATTTTAGTGCTCTTCTTTGCAGTGTGCTGTCTTTGCTTTTTATCTGAAAGAGTTAAAGTGTGAAAGGTCTACTGAAAATGTGTTTTAGTAATAGAACAGTTTGCTTAGTAATATTTAATCAAAGTTTGTTCATAAAGATGAAAAAACTCATTAAGACCTCTGATGTATCTCACATTTACTGTCAATCCTCTCTTTTAGAAAAGTTTTTTGTTTTAATTTCTTCTCGCAATATTGTATATAACTTTTCAATGCAGTAGTACCTCTTCTGTCTTTGGCTTAGAGTTCACTTTACTGCAAATGTTAAACAGCTCTTTCCCCACCCCCTAATTTGTTCTCCAATATTTGAGAAGTTATTTGAAGTTTAAACTACTTGCTTCACGGGGCTCTTGATTAGTGCTTTTCACTGTTTGAACTGTTCCTCTGTTTGTTCTGAGTTCAAGCTTGGGCAACACTGAAATACAGAAAAAATTTCCTTAAATAATCGTTTTGGTGGGGGCCAGAAACATTTAAGTAGGGTGGGAGTTTTTGTGGGAGGGCAGTGGGGTGGGAATGGTTTGGGTTTTTTGGTTGTTCTTTTTCAGTTTGTACCTTTTAAAACTGGAGGAGACTATAGGAGGAACTTGAAAAAGCAAAATGAGTAGATAGGAGTCCTCTGCAGGCTGTTGGTATTTCTGTGGGTGCCTCCAGTTTGTGTTTTGAAAAGTCCACATATTTTTTGTCTGTGAACTGTGACATTCTTGTTAATATATAAAGATTTTTTTGTGCACAAGGTGAACTCTGAAAACAAGGGGTTCTCCTTTAGCTGTTACTCAACAGACTTCTTGAAATAGAACTTCTTATTTGGTTTCAAAATAAGGTTTGGGGGGGAGTTTGATTAGAACATAGAACTTCCTGCTTTGCATTTAGAACAAAAACTGTGGTTTTCCATACTTTGTTTCTGGTTCTTGTAGATTGCTTAATTTTTTTTTCCTTCCAGTGTGGTAAAAGGGTGACTAAGTCAGTATGAAAGCTGAGTAAAATGCTGCTTTTCATGCTTTATTGGCCTTTCATGTTAAATGTAGTGGTAACCATTAACCAGTTAATTATTGAATTAATAATTAAGTATAAGAATATTAATAAACTGGAATGATCAAGGGAGAGAAAAGAGACCTGGGGATTGACTAGTTTAATTAAAAAATCCAAAACAACTAGACACCCTAATCTTCCTACATCCTCAAACTCAGATATGAAAAGGACATTGAGAACTCTCTTCTTAGAGTATTGCTATTAGCCCCTCTCTCTTTATCAAATATACTAGAACAGCCTATTACAGACTAATAGACCATCAATTATGCAAATCAGTGTATGATCAGTCTTTTCATGTACCTGCTTCCATATCATAAGGAAAAGTCTGAAAATCCTTTCTTAATCACCAAAGTATATCAAAAGAAAATCAAGAAACCATCTCTTTTTGTCCTCCATTGCTTCTGCTGTATCCTGTGTATGTAGGTATCCTGCTTTTGAAAGCTTAAGTTGCTGTTTCCCCAGTAAATGATGGTTAAAACACACTAACAAAATCAATGCACATATGTGAGGTATTTTTGAATAATAGGAAGAGTTATTTAGATCAGGCTTTTAACTCTCTTATGTAGTGTTTTGCTAAAAGGAAGTATTTCATGATTCTGGTATACAACTGGTAAAATAAGATTGGTTTGTTGATTCAGGTTTCTCTTAATTAATATTTTTACTTAAAGGAATGGTTTTTTTCCCAAGTTACATTTTCAATTTTACCTTTCTTCTCTTCAGCTTTCCCTCACATCCTTCTTCTTATAACTATTTTGACCTAAACATCCAAAAAAGACACTTGTGTTTCTGCTTTTAGGCATCACAGAATCTTGGATGAGAAAACATTAAATGCCTAGTGTCACTTTAGAATTGCTACAACATACCATGTGTTCTTTAATCACCCCCTTAAAACAGCAATAACTTCCTCTCATCTCCTCACACTTGCAAGCTGTCCACAGATATCTGGTTGCTCTGTGGGTGTTGGGTCCCTGTTTGAGCAGGTCCCTATTCTTGTTATCTCTAAGTACACATGTTGATGAGCTACATGTTCAAATTACTTTAAAGAGCAGTATAACCTAGTGAAACAAATTGTCCACAGACCAGTGATGATCAAAAAGAAAGGTGCATTAGAAAAGCCAATTTAGTTTGACCAGCCACACTAGGTGACTTTAGGCATGTTTTTGTCATTGGCTATGCTGTAAAACAGCTACATATTGTACATGATGAAACCTAGGTGTTAGGGTATCCCAGATAAATTTGTTCAGTGCTCTTGTTCTTTAGCAAGGGAATGGAAAAGTAGTGGAAACTATTGAAAATATTTCTTCAATGGAACAGACAAGTAAAGCTCTTATGGGATATTGTAATATTTCATTTATTAGTTGCTAGATACTGTTGCAAAAAACCCCAAACTTTATCTTTCTCAACTTTTCCTTTTTCCTGTTTAAGGATTAAAGGCTTAAGGTGGCTGGCTTTTTTGTTTGATTGAGTCTCTCTCTGTTACCAGTTTGCTCAACCTACACCTTCGGTTCAAGTTTTCAAACTGTATTTTCCAATAGGCAGCTGGCAGCACCTTTTGGCTTTGGCATTCTGAGACCATGGAAATGTTTAAAAGCAATATTTAGTGCTATGACTGATATATTAGCTCATGGCCACTGGTGTCCTGTGGCACCTGGAGAAGCCTTTGTGTACAGCTCAAAGGGTCTGGGATCTCAGCAACAAAACCACCCATGCAGTCAGCAACCCTGGACTGGCAAAAAGCAGCTCTTTTGTCTCTTAGGCTTTTCCAGGACTGTCCATTAAAACCAAAATGTGCAGTTTAAACAACATTTTTAACCATGAGTCAAAAAACAGCTAATGTTGTACCTAATCTGCATGCTCTAGCTGGCTGGGGTTTATTCCCCTCTGTCTTTGTAAACCCATAGTTGCTGGGCAGGGTGGTTCTGATGAGTTGGGGGAGATTGCAGCAAACTGTGCCAGTATATAGAAATATCCTCTTGGGTTTCATCTTGCTAGCTCCTCCAGGATCTCTGAGTTTGCAATCCATCGCCTCCCTCCTTTTTCCCTTTCAACCTGTAGCCTGGGCTTTTTGGTTTACCAGAATAGCAGAAGTGGGTCTAGCCCTTAGCACTGAGGCCTGAACCTCTCTGGTCCCCAGTGCTCAGTTCTTAGTGTTGTGCTGATCAAGCAGCTGCTGCTGATTTAAGGTGTTAAATGCAGCAGGTGATTTCTTCTATGGTTTTGGAGATGGACTTTTCTGAACAAGCAATATGGTGAAAACAAGTGTGCCAAGTGTCAACATGCTCTTGGGAACCCAAGAGACCTCATTCCAGGTTCATTTGGAGGGAAAGTAAAAAAAAAATAACACCACCACTACCTCAGTCCTCCCAGCTGTATGCTTTTATTGTCTTCCTGTCAGCTCTGGTGGGCTGAAACAGCTGATCCCAGCTCTGAGCTCAACAAAATTAGCCTTGAAATCTGAGTGGTCTGATTAAAAGTCTGTGGTGATTAAATACCTCATGCATGCCTTTTCATTTAGTCTGTTAATGGCAATGGCCCAAAGCCACATCCTGCACCATGATGAAATAAAGTCACACTGTCAGCTAGTCACTTCAAAAATGAAGCACTGCAACAGTGAGTAGTTTCAAGGAGGGTTCTAACACCAACAGGTGCTATTAAAAACACCACAGATGGTTTTGGAGATGCAGAAATAAAATGCTGAGCTTCTGGTCTTTTTGATACCCAGTTGTGCAGCAGCTCACAGGCTTTTGTGCAGGAGGCAAGCCTTTTTTCCTCACAGAAGCCTGGCTGGTTTAAGGCCTTGTTGCACAGTTGAGTTGTGCAGGCAGGAAACACTTGCTAGCACCTCAGCACACACAAACTTCTGTTCTTGAAAGCACTTCAGAGTTGCCCATTTCACCTGGCTGATGTTTCTTCCTTGACCTGTAGATGTGGGCACCTACATGATAAAGCCTGTGAGCCCAGACACCTGCAATAAAGGGGAGTAAGAAATGCTAGATGTTTTCACCAGGTATTCTGCAATGATTAAGTAAGTGTGAGAAAATTAAGTGTAAACTGAAAGCAAGTTTAAACTAATGGTTTGTTTAAATGTCAGCATCATTGAAAAACAAGGTGCTACTGGATCTTAACCCCGATGACCACAGTCTGTATTTTCAGAGCAAAATTGCCCTGCTTAATCTTACTGTTACTGGGTCCTGATAAAGGTAAGGGCAGGACCTGTTTTGGGTAAACTCATCTAATAATGTCATCTTAGAAGGGCCTGATCTAGTGTCTTCTACTGTCAGAATGTACTCTGCCAATGTTTGCAGTAGTTGTATGAAGGGATTTTAAAGTCTAATCAAGTTTCTTAAGCATGGTAGAAGTCTTTTTTTATAGAAAATTTGTGCCAGATTGGTGACTGTATTTAGCAGGAATGCCTCAAGCAATGGGGATCTTCCCAGCATTTTCTCTTTTATTTTATTCTTTAGTGTAAAGGAGGTAGGGAAAGGTGATATTCAGAATAGTATTAAATTGATTTTATAATCACTTTTATATTGACTAATATGACAAGCAGCTCCTGTTTTACTACCATCAGTTTTTAAAGTTGGTGCCAAAAATCGGTGCTGGTAAAGCAAGGCCTGTGTGATGGAAGATCAGCACATAGGAAAAAACTAAGTTTCTCATTGTGTTTAGATGAAAATGTATCAAGTTGTGTTATCTCAGACAGTTATCTGAGTTACTTTGTTTAAAGCAGTTAAATTTTGCTCTGTTCCTTATCCTGCAAAAGACTGATGTGCATAGCTAATGTCTGAGAAGCTGTTAGTCTGCTTCCACCCTGTCCTGGATCTGAGAGTCCTAATCCTAAAATTCCACAGCTGGGTAGTAGAGGTTCATCACTGCCAAGCACTAACACTTCAGTGAGTGCAAGCTCAGAGATCCTTGTGAGGATTCTGTCCCTTGAAATGAATACTGGGAATGTTCAGCTGATCCTGAGGTTGCCACCTCTTGTCCTCTTCTTCCCAGTGTCTGGATTTGTCCCTTCCCCAGCCTTCCTTTGTGGGCTCCCATGTGCTGCTGATATGATGCACTTCATGTCAAAAAGTCAAACACACCTTTGAGTTTCTTTGGTTTTTGTTCTTTTTTTTTTTAAATATAAAAATCATCTCTTCCAAAACAAAAAGTGCAAACTGAAATTACAATCAGCGTATTTTTGACAGTGCAGTAGAACATTAAATTTATAAATATAAATTATGACTGAGTATTTAGCAATATTTAGAATTTTACATAAAATTAATACAGTAAACAGCAATTAAATAAAAAAGACACCCATGGTTGTTTTTTTTTTTTTTTTTTGAGAAGCTTCCATCATAAATTCATTATCAGTCCAAAATCATTCAAAATCAGTTTTGCAACTGCCAAACAGTGCATGTGCTATTGGCAAAAGTTGCTTGAGTTGCAAGAATTAGCACCAGTTTCTCATCTCTCAAGTTCTGCTTCCAAGATTTCTCCCCAGGTATCAACGTCCATTGGATACATACTTTTCTCTGGCAAGCTGAATTGTGAAGGAATGTTACTGTATTTCCCACTAAGCCATTCTTGCTTCACTTTGCTTTTCCAGTAGTTTCTCAACAATGTAATCTGGTGGAAAAACATATATTCAGATCTCGGAAAGGAACCAATTTAAACTGCATTCAATAGAACTAAGTTTAGCACTAGAAGAGTACTGCTAGAAAAAGGATTTGAAATGTGCCTTTAGATATCTATACATTAAGCCCAGGAAGGGGCTGAGAAGCAGAGTATGCTCCACTTCCAACTTTTCTGTTCCTGCCTCAGTTTTTTGGTGGTTAAGATTAAAACCCCAAACCAGGAATTCATCTTACTCCTTAAAAGAGGCACCTTTTACTTTCTGTTTAGGTTGTGACCTTTATCTTTTGTTTGGAGGCTAGCTGAATTCTTCTTTTCTGCCAGCCTTCTAGGGCAAGAAAATGCAGACTTATGTGTTTGTTTCTTCTATTTCAAATCCCCTCCAGATAAAACAATCAGTGCAGGGAGTTCTGAAAATTGCTGTAGAAAGATCTACACACTGAAAGGGTAACCACTATCTGCTCATGGCTGTGCAGTAACTTTACTGAAATGTCAGAGTGCAGTGGCTGCTTTTATTTCTTTTGCTGCTGCTGCTCTCTTTCCACCCCTCCAGTATCCCCCTGCTCTCAAATGCAGCAGCTAAAATAAGGTGGGAGATTACCCTCTAGCTGGCCCAGAGTAACCTGTGGAACCAGCTATCTAGTCTACCTGATCAGGTCCTGATCTACCTCAGCTTCCAGCCTGGATTCAACAGTGAGAGATCATTCAGCATGTTCTGGACCTGAACCTGCTGCAAACTCCTCAGAACAGCCGTGTGGGGGGAGATTTTCTAAACAGTTTATAAAGGCTCCTCCTTTCCTTTCCTATTCCCCGTTACTTTTCCCCCTGGATGTGTGTCACTTGAGGTGTATTGAGAGAGCGCTATCCAGCTTTTCAGGAAGTCATTCCTAACCAGATCTATTTCCACAAAATACCACCGGAGAGCACACACTGCCTGGCGGGGTTCTGTTATCTTCTCCCTGCCAGCCCTATCTGCGGGAGCGTGGGCTTTGTCCCACGCTAGGACTTGTGTATGATGAAGGTCAGCGCTGAGGCCGTGCGGGGAAGCAGGAGGACTAATGCCGAGCCGGACAGGTTCTGTCCCGGGTAGGAAAAGGGACAGCCTTGCTTTATCTCTCAGTGTATTTTACCAGATGTCCGTCTGCCGGGGATGCTCTACCGAGCCACGCTGTCACCGCAGCCGGTCCCCTCACAGCCCTAGGATGGGTGCGACGCGCCGATGTCATTTCCTTACACATTTCTATTGGCCCTCCTAGCAGCTATGTCACTGCCGGTGTTGTGCAGCTGGAGGTGGATTTACCTTCCAGGAGTAGCCGTTCCCCCGGTCGTTGTCGATCTCCCGCTGGCAGACGGCGCGCACGGCCAGGCAGTGGTGCCGCCACAGCCGCTCGTTGCCCTCGATGGCGCGGTGCCAGCCCTTGCACGTCACGGACGCGTGGCACAAGCTCTCCACATCCAGCCCGCTGAAAATCCGGGAGCTGATCTCGGGAGGAAGGGCGGACACGAAGTCACCCGCTCCTCCTCTCCCCGCCTCGGCGCTGTCCCTGCCGGCAGCGCGCCCCGCGTCCATGCCCGCGGCC